>NW_026777797.1:0-99965 GCF_028023285.1 Balaenoptera ricei
GCAGAAAGACAGACTCAGGCAAATGTGCACTGCAGAAGTATTGAGATAGCCAAGACATGGAAGGAAAAAAAAAGGTCCATAAACAGATTAATGGACACAGAAGAAGTGGTATACATACCGAATGGAAGAGTAACCTCGGATCAAAAATTAAAAATGCCGTTTTCAGGACTACAGATGAGCCTAGAAATAATCATATTAGGTTAAGTAAGACAAAAGGGAAAGACAAATATCCTATGATATCATTTATACATGTTATCCTAAGATTGCTACCAATGAACATTCTTCCACAGAAAAATACACTCACACACTTATAAAACGAACTAATGGTTAGCCAAAATGAAAGGTGGCAGCATGGATAAATTAGGACTATGGGGCTAACATACATATACTAATGTATGTTAAATGTATATAAACAAATAACATATAAATTATATGAATTACATAATCAGCAAAACATATAAAATATATAATGACAAACAACGTACCAGATACCAAGCGAGGTCTACACAACATTCTGCAAAAACATACATGGTAACAGGATCCGAAGATGAGCAGACATATGTATGAATTATTAAGCAGATTCTGTCCAGCCAGACACTCACAACACTCTAATCAAATTTACTCTGATAAGAAATAGAAATTAAATTAAAAAAACAAACATAAGTAAGGAGATATAAACTTATGGGGGCTTGTCCCAGCTATTTTCCCTCTAATTTCAAACCTCGGAACACTACCACCAGGAAGACTCTGTTGCCCTATTAACAAGAGTTGAAAATGTAATACTGTTGCCGCCTTGTGGCTGTTTCACACAACAGCAGTGTTAAACACAGTGCTAATTGTTGCTTAATAGGCACAAGGACTACAGGGCTATAAATGACACCTGCCCTCAAAAAATGTCCTGGGTTAGGGAATAGGCAAGAAAATTCAACACATGACAAATTTTTCAAGAAGTCAATGTGAAGAGGGTAGTTGTACTCACTCTTTAAAATAAAAAGAAAAGAAAAAAAGGAAATGCCTAAAGCTCGTTAGAAGGAATTATTAGCCTCATGCAAATCCAACCTCCAAAAAGGTTTCAGCTCACACCAGTCAAATAACCATCAGCAAAATTCTACAAACTATAAATGCTGAAGGTGTTTTAGAGAACTGTGTACCATCTAGCTGCTGGTGGGATGGAAAGTGGTAAGAGCACTAACGAAAACAGGATTGAGCTGCTTTAAAGGTAAAAAATGAGCTACCATAAGAGGCGGCAGGGCACATTTTGCGCCTATAACCCAAGACCACCAGAACCGGAAAGACAGAGGCAGGCAAATGTGCACTGCAGCAATACTGAAATAGCCAAGACATGGAAGCCAGAAAAAGGTGCATACACAGTTGAATGGTCAAGGAAGAAGTAGTATACGGACAGAATGGAATAGTAGCCTCGGGAAAAATATAAACAATGCCGTTTTCAGGACCAGAGATGAGCCTAGAATTAATCATACTAGGTTAAGTAAGTCAAAAGGGAATGACAAATATCCTATGATATCATTTATACAAGTTAGCCTAAGATTGCTACCAATGAACATATTTCCACAGAAAAATACACTCACACACTTATAAAACGAACTAATGGTTAGCCAAAATGAAAGGTGGCAGCATGGATAAATTAGGACTATGGGGCTAACATACATATATTAATGTATGTTAAACGTATATAAACATATAACATATAAATTATATGAATTATATAATCACCAATACATACAAAATATATGATGACAAAACACCTACCAAATACCAAGGGAGGTCTACACAACAATCTGAAATAACAGACATGGTAATAGAATCCGAAGATGAATAGACATATGTATGAATCATTAAGCAGATTCTGTCCAGCCAGACAATCACAACACTTTAATCAAATATACTCCGATAAGAAATAGAAGTTAAATTTAAAAAACAAACATAAGTAAGGAGACATAAACTTCTGGGGGCTTGTCCCAGCACATTCCACTCTCATTTCCAAACTCAGAACATTACCTTCAGGAAGTCTCTCTTGCCCTAGTAACAAGAGTTGAGAACGTAATAATGCTGCCGCCTTGTGGCTGTTTCCCACAACAGCAGATTTAAACCCAGTGCTAATGGTCGCTTAATAGTCACAAGGACTGCAGGGCTGTAAATGACACCTGCCCTCAAAGAATGCCATGGGGTTGGGAATAGGCAAGAAAAGTCAACACAAGACAAATTTTTCAAGAACTCAATATTAAGAGGGAAGCTGTAA
Source organism: Balaenoptera ricei (assembly GCF_028023285.1). Lineage (NCBI taxonomy): Eukaryota > Metazoa > Chordata > Mammalia > Artiodactyla > Balaenopteridae > Balaenoptera > Balaenoptera ricei. Next base: position 2,261 of record NW_026777797.1, read on the forward strand.
TCACTCTATAAAAAAAAAGAAAAGAAAAAAAAAGGACATGCCTAAAGCTCAGTATAAGGAATTATTAGCCACATGCAAATCAAACCTACAAAATGATTTCAGCTCACACAAGTCCAATGACCATCAACAAAAAATTTACGAACTATAAATGCTGAAGGGGATTTAGAGAACTCTGTACCTACTAGCGGCTGGTGGGATGTACAGTGGTAACAACACTAATGAAAACTAGATGGAGCTGCTTTAAAGGTAAAAATTGAGCGAACATATGATGAGGCAGGGCACCTTTTGGGCACATATCCTACGAACACTAGAAGCGGAAATACAGAGGCAGGGAAATGTGCACTGCAGCAATAATGAAATAGCCTAGACATGGAAGCAAGAAAAAGGTCCATACACAGATGAATGGACAAAGAAGAAGTGGTATACGGAGAGAACGGAATAGTGGCCTCGGGATAAAAATGAAAAATGCCATTTTCAGGATTACAGATGAACCTAGAAATACTCATATTAGGTTAATTACGTCAAAGGGTTGACAAATATCCTATGATATCATTTATACATGTTATCGTAAGACTGCTACCAATGAACATATTTCCACAGAGAAAGACACTCACAGATTTATAAAACAAAGTAATGGTTAGCCAAAATGACCGTTGGGAGGATGGATAAATTAGGACCATGGGGATAACATACATATACTAATGTGTGTTAAATGTATACAAACATATAACATATAAACTATATGAATTATATAATCACCAGTACATATAAAATATATAACGACAAATCATCTACCAAATACCAAGGGAGGTCTACTCAACATTCTGCAATAACATACATTGTAACAGTATCCGACGATGAACAGACATATGTAAGAATCATTAAGCAGATTATGTGAAGCCAGACAATCACAACACTCTAATCAAATTTATTCGATTAAGAAATAGAAATTAAATTAAAAAAACAAACATAAGTAAGGAGACAAACTTCTGGAGACTTGGCCCAGCACATTCCACTCTCATTTGCAACCTCGGAACACTACCTCCAGGAAGACTCTGTTGCCCTAGTAACAAGAGTTGATAATGTAATAATGCTGCCTCCTTGTGGCTGTTTCCCACAACAGCAGCTTTAAACACAGTGCTAATTGTTGCTTAATAGTCACAAGGAGTGCAGCGCTGTAAATGACACCTGCCCTCAAAAAATGCCCTGGGGTAGGGAATAGCCAAGGAAATTCAACACATGACAAATTTTTCAAGAAGTCATTGTGAAGAGGGAAGTTGTACGCACTCTTTAAAAAAAAAAAAGAAAAACAATGAAATGCCTGAAGCTCGGTATAAGGAATTATTAGCCTCATGCAAATCCAACCTCCAAAAAGGTTTCAGCTCACACCAGGCAAATGAGCATCAGCAAAAAGTCTACGAACTATAAATGCTGAAGGGGTTTTAGAGAACTGTGTACCTTCTAGCTGCTGGTGGGATGGAAAGTGGTAACAGCACTAACGAAAACTGGATGGAGCTGCTTTAAACGTAAAATTTGAGCTACCACATTATGCGGCAGGGCACCTTTTGGGCCTATAACCGAAGACCACCAGAACCGGAAAGACAGAGGCAGGCAAATGTGCACTGCAGCAATACTGAAATAGCCAAGACATGGAAGCCAGAAAAAGGTCCATACACAGATGAATGGACAATGAAGAAGTGGTATACGGACAGAATGGAATTGTAGCCTCGGGCGAAATATAAACAATGCCGTTTTCAGGACTACAGATGAGCCTAGAAATAATCATATTAGGTTAAGTAAGTCAAAAGGGAATGACAAATATCCTATGATATCATTTATACATGTTATCCTAATATTGCTACCAATGAACATTCTTCCACAGAAAAATACACTCACACACTTATAAAACGAACTAATGGTTAGCCAAAATGAAAGGTGGCAGCATGGATAAATTAGGACTATGGGGCTAACATACATATACTAATGTATGTTAAATGTATATAAACAAATAACATATAAATTATATGAATTACATAATCAGCAAAACATATAAAATATATAATGACAAACAACGTACCAGATACCAAGCGAGGTCTACACAACATTCTGCAAAAACATACATGGTAACAGGATCCGAAGATGAGCAGACATATGTATGAATTATTAAGCAGATTCTGTCCAGCCAGACACTCACAACACTCTAATCAAATTTACTCTGATAAGAAATAGAAATTAAATTAAAAAAACAAACATAAGTAAGGAGATATAAACTTATGGGGGCTTGTCCCAGCTATTTTCCCTCTAATTTCAAACCTCGGAACACTACCACCAGGAAGACTCTGTTGCCCTATTAACAAGAGTTGAAAATGTAATACTGTTGCCGCCTTGTGGCTGTTTCACACAACAGCAGTGTTAAACACAGTGCTAATTGTTGCTTAATAGGCACAAGGACTACAGGGCTATAAATGACACCTGCCCTCAAAAAATGTCCTGGGTTAGGGAATAGGCAAGAAAATTCAACACATGACAAATTTTTCAAGAAGTCAATGTGAAGAGGGTAGTTGTACTCACTCTTTAAAATAAAAAGAAAAGAAAAAAAGGAAATGCCTAAAGCTCGTTAGAAGGAATTATTAGCCTCATGCAAATCCAACCTCCAAAAAGGTTTCAGCTCACACCAGTCAAATAACCATCAGCAAAATTCTACAAACTATAAATGCTGAAGGTGTTTTAGAGAACTGTGTACCATCTAGCTGCTGGTGGGATGGAAAGTGGTAAGAGCACTAACGAAAACAGGATTGAGCTGCTTTAAAGGTAAAAAATGAGCTACCATAAGAGGCGGCAGGGCACATTTTGCGCCTATAACCCAAGACCACCAGAACCGGAAAGACAGAGGCAGGCAAATGTGCACTGCAGCAATACTGAAATAGCCAAGACATGGAAGCCAGAAAAAGGTGCATACACAGTTGAATGGTCAAGGAAGAAGTAGTATACGGACAGAATGGAATAGTAGCCTCGGGAAAAATATAAACAATGCCGTTTTCAGGACCAGAGATGAGCCTAGAATTAATCATACTAGGTTAAGTAAGTCAAAAGGGAATGACAAATATCCTATGATATCATTTATACAAGTTAGCCTAAGATTGCTACCAATGAACATATTTCCACAGAAAAATACACTCACACACTTATAAAACGAACTAATGGTTAGCCAAAATGAAAGGTGGCAGCATGGATAAATTAGGACTATGGGGCTAACATACATATATTAATGTATGTTAAACGTATATAAACATATAACATATAAATTATATGAATTATATAATCACCAATACATACAAAATATATGATGACAAAACACCTACCAAATACCAAGGGAGGTCTACACAACAATCTGAAATAACAGACATGGTAATAGAATCCGAAGATGAATAGACATATGTATGAATCATTAAGCAGATTCTGTCCAGCCAGACAATCACAACACTTTAATCAAATATACTCCGATAAGAAATAGAAGTTAAATTTAAAAAACAAACATAAGTAAGGAGACATAAACTTCTGGGGGCTTGTCCCAGCACATTCCACTCTCATTTCCAAACTCAGAACATTACCTTCAGGAAGTCTCTCTTGCCCTAGTAACAAGAGTTGAGAACGTAATAATGCTGCCGCCTTGTGGCTGTTTCCCACAACAGCAGATTTAAACCCAGTGCTAATGGTCGCTTAATAGTCACAAGGACTGCAGGGCTGTAAATGACACCTGCCCTCAAAGAATGCCATGGGGTTGGGAATAGGCAAGAAAAGTCAACACAAGACAAATTTTTCAAGAACTCAATATTAAGAGGGAAGCTGTAATCACTCTATAAAAAAAAAGAAAAGAAAAAAAAAGGACATGCCTAAAGCTCAGTATAAGGAATTATTAGCCACATGCAAATCAAACCTACAAAATGATTTCAGCTCACACAAGTCCAATGACCATCAACAAAAAATTTACGAACTATAAATGCTGAAGGGGATTTAGAGAACTCTGTACCTACTAGCGGCTGGTGGGATGTACAGTGGTAACAACACTAATGAAAACTAGATGGAGCTGCTTTAAAGGTAAAAATTGAGCGAACATATGATGAGGCAGGGCACCTTTTGGGCACATATCCTACGAACACTAGAAGCGGAAATACAGAGGCAGGGAAATGTGCACTGCAGCAATAATGAAATAGCCTAGACATGGAAGCAAGAAAAAGGTCCATACACAGATGAATGGACAAAGAAGAAGTGGTATACGGAGAGAACGGAATAGTGGCCTCGGGATAAAAATGAAAAATGCCATTTTCAGGATTACAGATGAACCTAGAAATACTCATATTAGGTTAATTACGTCAAAGGGTTGACAAATATCCTATGATATCATTTATACATGTTATCGTAAGACTGCTACCAATGAACATATTTCCACAGAGAAAGACACTCACAGATTTATAAAACAAAGTAATGGTTAGCCAAAATGACCGTTGGGAGGATGGATAAATTAGGACCATGGGGATAACATACATATACTAATGTGTGTTAAATGTATACAAACATATAACATATAAACTATATGAATTATATAATCACCAGTACATATAAAATATATAACGACAAATCATCTACCAAATACCAAGGGAGGTCTACTCAACATTCTGCAATAACATACATTGTAACAGTATCCGACGATGAACAGACATATGTAAGAATCATTAAGCAGATTATGTGAAGCCAGACAATCACAACACTCTAATCAAATTTATTCGATTAAGAAATAGAAATTAAATTAAAAAAACAAACATAAGTAAGGAGACAAACTTCTGGAGACTTGGCCCAGCACATTCCACTCTCATTTGCAACCTCGGAACACTACCTCCAGGAAGACTCTGTTGCCCTAGTAACAAGAGTTGATAATGTAATAATGCTGCCTCCTTGTGGCTGTTTCCCACAACAGCAGCTTTAAACACAGTGCTAATTGTTGCTTAATAGTCACAAGGAGTGCAGCGCTGTAAATGACACCTGCCCTCAAAAAATGCCCTGGGGTAGGGAATAGCCAAGGAAATTCAACACATGACAAATTTTTCAAGAAGTCATTGTGAAGAGGGAAGTTGTACGCACTCTTTAAAAAAAAAAAAGAAAAACAATGAAATGCCTGAAGCTCGGTATAAGGAATTATTAGCCTCATGCAAATCCAACCTCCAAAAAGGTTTCAGCTCACACCAGGCAAATGAGCATCAGCAAAAAGTCTACGAACTATAAATGCTGAAGGGGTTTTAGAGAACTGTGTACCTTCTAGCTGCTGGTGGGATGGAAAGTGGTAACAGCACTAACGAAAACTGGATGGAGCTGCTTTAAACGTAAAATTTGAGCTACCACATTATGCGGCAGGGCACCTTTTGGGCCTATAACCGAAGACCACCAGAACCGGAAAGACAGAGGCAGGCAAATGTGCACTGCAGCAATACTGAAATAGCCAAGACATGGAAGCCAGAAAAAGGTCCATACACAGATGAATGGACAATGAAGAAGTGGTATACGGACAGAATGGAATTGTAGCCTCGGGCGAAATATAAACAATGCCGTTTTCAGGACTACAGATGAGCCTAGAAATAATCATATTAGGTTAAGTAAGTCAAAAGGGAATGACAAATATCCTATGATATCATTTATACATGTTATCCTAATATTGCTACCAATGAACATTCTTCCACAGAAAAATACACTCACACACTTATAAAACGAACTAATGGTTAGCCAAAATGAAAGGTGGCAGCATGGATAAATTAGGACTATGGGGCTAACATACATATACTAATGTATGTTAAATGTATATAAACAAATAACATATAAATTATATGAATTACATAATCAGCAAAACATATAAAATATATAATGACAAACAACGTACCAGATACCAAGCGAGGTCTACACAACATTCTGCAAAAACATACATGGTAACAGGATCCGAAGATGAGCAGACATATGTATGAATTATTAAGCAGATTCTGTCCAGCCAGACACTCACAACACTCTAATCAAATTTACTCTGATAAGAAATAGAAATTAAATTAAAAAAACAAACATAAGTAAGGAGATATAAACTTATGGGGGCTTGTCCCAGCTATTTTCCCTCTAATTTCAAACCTCGGAACACTACCACCAGGAAGACTCTGTTGCCCTATTAACAAGAGTTGAAAATGTAATACTGTTGCCGCCTTGTGGCTGTTTCACACAACAGCAGTGTTAAACACAGTGCTAATTGTTGCTTAATAGGCACAAGGACTACAGGGCTATAAATGACACCTGCCCTCAAAAAATGTCCTGGGTTAGGGAATAGGCAAGAAAATTCAACACATGACAAATTTTTCAAGAAGTCAATGTGAAGAGGGTAGTTGTACTCACTCTTTAAAATAAAAAGAAAAGAAAAAAAGGAAATGCCTAAAGCTCGTTAGAAGGAATTATTAGCCTCATGCAAATCCAACCTCCAAAAAGGTTTCAGCTCACACCAGTCAAATAACCATCAGCAAAATTCTACAAACTATAAATGCTGAAGGTGTTTTAGAGAACTGTGTACCATCTAGCTGCTGGTGGGATGGAAAGTGGTAAGAGCACTAACGAAAACAGGATTGAGCTGCTTTAAAGGTAAAAAATGAGCTACCATAAGAGGCGGCAGGGCACATTTTGCGCCTATAACCCAAGACCACCAGAACCGGAAAGACAGAGGCAGGCAAATGTGCACTGCAGCAATACTGAAATAGCCAAGACATGGAAGCCAGAAAAAGGTGCATACACAGTTGAATGGTCAAGGAAGAAGTAGTATACGGACAGAATGGAATAGTAGCCTCGGGAAAAATATAAACAATGCCGTTTTCAGGACCAGAGATGAGCCTAGAATTAATCATACTAGGTTAAGTAAGTCAAAAGGGAATGACAAATATCCTATGATATCATTTATACAAGTTAGCCTAAGATTGCTACCAATGAACATATTTCCACAGAAAAATACACTCACACACTTATAAAACGAACTAATGGTTAGCCAAAATGAAAGGTGGCAGCATGGATAAATTAGGACTATGGGGCTAACATACATATATTAATGTATGTTAAACGTATATAAACATATAACATATAAATTATATGAATTATATAATCACCAATACATACAAAATATATGATGACAAAACACCTACCAAATACCAAGGGAGGTCTACACAACAATCTGAAATAACAGACATGGTAATAGAATCCGAAGATGAATAGACATATGTATGAATCATTAAGCAGATTCTGTCCAGCCAGACAATCACAACACTTTAATCAAATATACTCCGATAAGAAATAGAAGTTAAATTTAAAAAACAAACATAAGTAAGGAGACATAAACTTCTGGGGGCTTGTCCCAGCACATTCCACTCTCATTTCCAAACTCAGAACATTACCTTCAGGAAGTCTCTCTTGCCCTAGTAACAAGAGTTGAGAACGTAATAATGCTGCCGCCTTGTGGCTGTTTCCCACAACAGCAGATTTAAACCCAGTGCTAATGGTCGCTTAATAGTCACAAGGACTGCAGGGCTGTAAATGACACCTGCCCTCAAAGAATGCCATGGGGTTGGGAATAGGCAAGAAAAGTCAACACAAGACAAATTTTTCAAGAACTCAATATTAAGAGGGAAGCTGTAATCACTCTATAAAAAAAAAGAAAAGAAAAAAAAAGGACATGCCTAAAGCTCAGTATAAGGAATTATTAGCCACATGCAAATCAAACCTACAAAATGATTTCAGCTCACACAAGTCCAATGACCATCAACAAAAAATTTACGAACTATAAATGCTGAAGGGGATTTAGAGAACTCTGTACCTACTAGCGGCTGGTGGGATGTACAGTGGTAACAACACTAATGAAAACTAGATGGAGCTGCTTTAAAGGTAAAAATTGAGCGAACATATGATGAGGCAGGGCACCTTTTGGGCACATATCCTACGAACACTAGAAGCGGAAATACAGAGGCAGGGAAATGTGCACTGCAGCAATAATGAAATAGCCTAGACATGGAAGCAAGAAAAAGGTCCATACACAGATGAATGGACAAAGAAGAAGTGGTATACGGAGAGAACGGAATAGTGGCCTCGGGATAAAAATGAAAAATGCCATTTTCAGGATTACAGATGAACCTAGAAATACTCATATTAGGTTAATTACGTCAAAGGGTTGACAAATATCCTATGATATCATTTATACATGTTATCGTAAGACTGCTACCAATGAACATATTTCCACAGAGAAAGACACTCACAGATTTATAAAACAAAGTAATGGTTAGCCAAAATGACCGTTGGGAGGATGGATAAATTAGGACCATGGGGATAACATACATATACTAATGTGTGTTAAATGTATACAAACATATAACATATAAACTATATGAATTATATAATCACCAGTACATATAAAATATATAACGACAAATCATCTACCAAATACCAAGGGAGGTCTACTCAACATTCTGCAATAACATACATTGTAACAGTATCCGACGATGAACAGACATATGTAAGAATCATTAAGCAGATTATGTGAAGCCAGACAATCACAACACTCTAATCAAATTTATTCGATTAAGAAATAGAAATTAAATTAAAAAAACAAACATAAGTAAGGAGACAAACTTCTGGAGACTTGGCCCAGCACATTCCACTCTCATTTGCAACCTCGGAACACTACCTCCAGGAAGACTCTGTTGCCCTAGTAACAAGAGTTGATAATGTAATAATGCTGCCTCCTTGTGGCTGTTTCCCACAACAGCAGCTTTAAACACAGTGCTAATTGTTGCTTAATAGTCACAAGGAGTGCAGCGCTGTAAATGACACTTGCCCTCAAAAAATGCATTGGGGTAGGGAATAGCCAAGGAAATTCAACACATGACAAATTTTTCAAGAAGTCATTGTGAAGAGGGAAGTTGTATGCACTCTTTAAAAAAAAAAAGAAAAACAATGAAATGCCTGAAGCTCGGTATAAGGAATTATTAGCCTCATGCAAATCCAACCTCCAAAAAGGTTTCAGCTCACACCAGGCAAATGAGCATCAGCAAAAAGTCTACGAACTATAAATGCTGAAGGGGTTTTAGAGAACTGTGTACCTTCTAGCTGCTGGTGGGATGGAAAGTGGTAACAGCACTAACGAAAACTGGATGGAGCTGCTTTAAACGTAAAATTTGAGCTACCACATTATGCGGCAGGGCACCTTTTGGGCCTATAACCGAAGACCACCAGAACCGGAAAGACAGAGGCAGGCAAATGTGCACTGCAGCAATACTGAAATAGCCAAGACATGGAAGCCAGAAAAAGGTCCATACACAGATGAATGGACAATGAAGAAGTGGTATACGGACAGAATGGAATTGTAGCCTCGGGCGAAATATAAACAATGCCGTTTTCAGGACTACAGATGAGCCTAGAAATAATCATATTAGGTTAAGTAAGTCAAAAGGGAATGACAAATATCCTATGATATCATTTATACATGTTATCCTAATATTGCTACCAATGAACATTCTTCCACAGAAAAATACACTCACACACTTATAAAACGAACTAATGGTTAGCCAAAATGAAAGGTGGCAGCATGGATAAATTAGGACTATGGGGCTAACATACATATACTAATGTATGTTAAATGTATATAAACAAATAACATATAAATTATATGAATTACATAATCAGCAAAACATATAAAATATATAATGACAAACAACGTACCAGATACCAAGCGAGGTCTACACAACATTCTGCAAAAACATACATGGTAACAGGATCCGAAGATGAGCAGACATATGTATGAATTATTAAGCAGATTCTGTCCAGCCAGACACTCACAACACTCTAATCAAATTTACTCTGATAAGAAATAGAAATTAAATTAAAAAAACAAACATAAGTAAGGAGATATAAACTTATGGGGGCTTGTCCCAGCTATTTTCCCTCTAATTTCAAACCTCGGAACACTACCACCAGGAAGACTCTGTTGCCCTATTAACAAGAGTTGAAAATGTAATACTGTTGCCGCCTTGTGGCTGTTTCACACAACAGCAGTGTTAAACACAGTGCTAATTGTTGCTTAATAGGCACAAGGACTACAGGGCTATAAATGACACCTGCCCTCAAAAAATGTCCTGGGTTAGGGAATAGGCAAGAAAATTCAACACATGACAAATTTTTCAAGAAGTCAATGTGAAGAGGGTAGTTGTACTCACTCTTTAAAATAAAAAGAAAAGAAAAAAAGGAAATGCCTAAAGCTCGTTAGAAGGAATTATTAGCCTCATGCAAATCCAACCTCCAAAAAGGTTTCAGCTCACACCAGTCAAATAACCATCAGCAAAATTCTACAAACTATAAATGCTGAAGGTGTTTTAGAGAACTGTGTACCATCTAGCTGCTGGTGGGATGGAAAGTGGTAAGAGCACTAACGAAAACAGGATTGAGCTGCTTTAAAGGTAAAAAATGAGCTACCATAAGAGGCGGCAGGGCACATTTTGCGCCTATAACCCAAGACCACCAGAACCGGAAAGACAGAGGCAGGCAAATGTGCACTGCAGCAATACTGAAATAGCCAAGACATGGAAGCCAGAAAAAGGTGCATACACAGTTGAATGGTCAAGGAAGAAGTAGTATACGGACAGAATGGAATAGTAGCCTCGGGAAAAATATAAACAATGCCGTTTTCAGGACCAGAGATGAGCCTAGAATTAATCATACTAGGTTAAGTAAGTCAAAAGGGAATGACAAATATCCTATGATATCATTTATACAAGTTAGCCTAAGATTGCTACCAATGAACATATTTCCACAGAAAAATACACTCACACACTTATAAAACGAACTAATGGTTAGCCAAAATGAAAGGTGGCAGCATGGATAAATTAGGACTATGGGGCTAACATACATATATTAATGTATGTTAAACGTATATAAACATATAACATATAAATTATATGAATTATATAATCACCAATACATACAAAATATATGATGACAAAACACCTACCAAATACCAAGGGAGGTCTACACAACAATCTGAAATAACAGACATGGTAATAGAATCCGAAGATGAATAGACATATGTATGAATCATTAAGCAGATTCTGTCCAGCCAGACAATCACAACACTTTAATCAAATATACTCCGATAAGAAATAGAAGTTAAATTTAAAAAACAAACATAAGTAAGGAGACATAAACTTCTGGGGGCTTGTCCCAGCACATTCCACTCTCATTTCCAAACTCAGAACATTACCTTCAGGAAGTCTCTCTTGCCCTAGTAACAAGAGTTGAGAACGTAATAATGCTGCCGCCTTGTGGCTGTTTCCCACAACAGCAGATTTAAACCCAGTGCTAATGGTCGCTTAATAGTCACAAGGACTGCAGGGCTGTAAATGACACCTGCCCTCAAAGAATGCCATGGGGTTGGGAATAGGCAAGAAAAGTCAACACAAGACAAATTTTTCAAGAACTCAATATTAAGAGGGAAGCTGTAATCACTCTATAAAAAAAAAGAAAAGAAAAAAAAAGGACATGCCTAAAGCTCAGTATAAGGAATTATTAGCCACATGCAAATCAAACCTACAAAATGATTTCAGCTCACACAAGTCCAATGACCATCAACAAAAAATTTACGAACTATAAATGCTGAAGGGGATTTAGAGAACTCTGTACCTACTAGCGGCTGGTGGGATGTACAGTGGTAACAACACTAATGAAAACTAGATGGAGCTGCTTTAAAGGTAAAAATTGAGCGAACATATGATGAGGCAGGGCACCTTTTGGGCACATATCCTACGAACACTAGAAGCGGAAATACAGAGGCAGGGAAATGTGCACTGCAGCAATAATGAAATAGCCTAGACATGGAAGCAAGAAAAAGGTCCATACACAGATGAATGGACAAAGAAGAAGTGGTATACGGAGAGAACGGAATAGTGGCCTCGGGATAAAAATGAAAAATGCCATTTTCAGGATTACAGATGAACCTAGAAATACTCATATTAGGTTAATTACGTCAAAGGGTTGACAAATATCCTATGATATCATTTATACATGTTATCGTAAGACTGCTACCAATGAACATATTTCCACAGAGAAAGACACTCACAGATTTATAAAACAAAGTAATGGTTAGCCAAAATGACCGTTGGGAGGATGGATAAATTAGGACCATGGGGATAACATACATATACTAATGTGTGTTAAATGTATACAAACATATAACATATAAACTATATGAATTATATAATCACCAGTACATATAAAATATATAACGACAAATCATCTACCAAATACCAAGGGAGGTCTACTCAACATTCTGCAATAACATACATTGTAACAGTATCCGACGATGAACAGACATATGTAAGAATCATTAAGCAGATTATGTGAAGCCAGACAATCACAACACTCTAATCAAATTTATTCGATTAAGAAATAGAAATTAAATTAAAAAAACAAACATAAGTAAGGAGACAAACTTCTGGAGACTTGGCCCAGCACATTCCACTCTCATTTGCAACCTCGGAACACTACCTCCAGGAAGACTCTGTTGCCCTAGTAACAAGAGTTGATAATGTAATAATGCTGCCTCCTTGTGGCTGTTTCCCACAACAGCAGCTTTAAACACAGTGCTAATTGTTGCTTAATAGTCACAAGGAGTGCAGCGCTGTAAATGACACTTGCCCTCAAAAAATGCATTGGGGTAGGGAATAGCCAAGGAAATTCAACACATGACAAATTTTTCAAGAAGTCATTGTGAAGAGGGAAGTTGTATGCACTCTTTAAAAAAAAAAAGAAAAACAATGAAATGCCTGAAGCTCGGTATAAGGAATTATTAGCCTCATGCAAATCCAACCTCCAAAAAGGTTTCAGCTCACACCAGGCAAATGAGCATCAGCAAAAAGTCTACGAACTATAAATGCTGAAGGGGTTTTAGAGAACTGTGTACCTTCTAGCTGCTGGTGGGATGGAAAGTGGTAACAGCACTAACGAAAACTGGATGGAGCTGCTTTAAACGTAAAATTTGAGCTACCACATTATGCGGCAGGGCACCTTTTGGGCCTATAACCGAAGACCACCAGAACCGGAAAGACAGAGGCAGGCAAATGTGCACTGCAGCAATACTGAAATAGCCAAGACATGGAAGCCAGAAAAAGGTCCATACACAGATGAATGGACAATGAAGAAGTGGTATACGGACAGAATGGAATTGTAGCCTCGGGCGAAATATAAACAATGCCGTTTTCAGGACTACAGATGAGCCTAGAAATAATCATATTAGGTTAAGTAAGTCAAAAGGGAATGACAAATATCCTATGATATCATTTATACATGTTATCCTAATATTGCTACCAATGAACATTCTTCCACAGAAAAATACACTCACACACTTATAAAACGAACTAATGGTTAGCCAAAATGAAAGGTGGCAGCATGGATAAATTAGGACTATGGGGCTAACATACATATACTAATGTATGTTAAATGTATATAAACAAATAACATATAAATTATATGAATTACATAATCAGCAAAACATATAAAATATATAATGACAAACAACGTACCAGATACCAAGCGAGGTCTACACAACATTCTGCAAAAACATACATGGTAACAGGATCCGAAGATGAGCAGACATATGTATGAATTATTAAGCAGATTCTGTCCAGCCAGACACTCACAACACTCTAATCAAATTTACTCTGATAAGAAATAGAAATTAAATTAAAAAAACAAACATAAGTAAGGAGATATAAACTTATGGGGGCTTGTCCCAGCTATTTTCCCTCTAATTTCAAACCTCGGAACACTACCACCAGGAAGACTCTGTTGCCCTATTAACAAGAGTTGAAAATGTAATACTGTTGCCGCCTTGTGGCTGTTTCACACAACAGCAGTGTTAAACACAGTGCTAATTGTTGCTTAATAGGCACAAGGACTACAGGGCTATAAATGACACCTGCCCTCAAAAAATGTCCTGGGTTAGGGAATAGGCAAGAAAATTCAACACATGACAAATTTTTCAAGAAGTCAATGTGAAGAGGGTAGTTGTACTCACTCTTTAAAATAAAAAGAAAAGAAAAAAAGGAAATGCCTAAAGCTCGTTAGAAGGAATTATTAGCCTCATGCAAATCCAACCTCCAAAAAGGTTTCAGCTCACACCAGTCAAATAACCATCAGCAAAATTCTACAAACTATAAATGCTGAAGGTGTTTTAGAGAACTGTGTACCATCTAGCTGCTGGTGGGATGGAAAGTGGTAAGAGCACTAACGAAAACAGGATTGAGCTGCTTTAAAGGTAAAAAATGAGCTACCATAAGAGGCGGCAGGGCACATTTTGCGCCTATAACCCAAGACCACCAGAACCGGAAAGACAGAGGCAGGCAAATGTGCACTGCAGCAATACTGAAATAGCCAAGACATGGAAGCCAGAAAAAGGTGCATACACAGTTGAATGGTCAAGGAAGAAGTAGTATACGGACAGAATGGAATAGTAGCCTCGGGAAAAATATAAACAATGCCGTTTTCAGGACCAGAGATGAGCCTAGAATTAATCATACTAGGTTAAGTAAGTCAAAAGGGAATGACAAATATCCTATGATATCATTTATACAAGTTAGCCTAAGATTGCTACCAATGAACATATTTCCACAGAAAAATACACTCACACACTTATAAAACGAACTAATGGTTAGCCAAAATGAAAGGTGGCAGCATGGATAAATTAGGACTATGGGGCTAACATACATATATTAATGTATGTTAAACGTATATAAACATATAACATATAAATTATATGAATTATATAATCACCAATACATACAAAATATATGATGACAAAACACCTACCAAATACCAAGGGAGGTCTACACAACAATCTGAAATAACAGACATGGTAATAGAATCCGAAGATGAATAGACATATGTATGAATCATTAAGCAGATTCTGTCCAGCCAGACAATCACAACACTTTAATCAAATATACTCCGATAAGAAATAGAAGTTAAATTTAAAAAACAAACATAAGTAAGGAGACATAAACTTCTGGGGGCTTGTCCCAGCACATTCCACTCTCATTTCCAAACTCAGAACATTACCTTCAGGAAGTCTCTCTTGCCCTAGTAACAAGAGTTGAGAACGTAATAATGCTGCCGCCTTGTGGCTGTTTCCCACAACAGCAGATTTAAACCCAGTGCTAATGGTCGCTTAATAGTCACAAGGACTGCAGGGCTGTAAATGACACCTGCCCTCAAAGAATGCCATGGGGTTGGGAATAGGCAAGAAAAGTCAACACAAGACAAATTTTTCAAGAACTCAATATTAAGAGGGAAGCTGTAATCACTCTATAAAAAAAAAGAAAAGAAAAAAAAAGGACATGCCTAAAGCTCAGTATAAGGAATTATTAGCCACATGCAAATCAAACCTACAAAATGATTTCAGCTCACACAAGTCCAATGACCATCAACAAAAAATTTACGAACTATAAATGCTGAAGGGGATTTAGAGAACTCTGTACCTACTAGCGGCTGGTGGGATGTACAGTGGTAACAACACTAATGAAAACTAGATGGAGCTGCTTTAAAGGTAAAAATTGAGCGAACATATGATGAGGCAGGGCACCTTTTGGGCACATATCCTACGAACACTAGAAGCGGAAATACAGAGGCAGGGAAATGTGCACTGCAGCAATAATGAAATAGCCTAGACATGGAAGCAAGAAAAAGGTCCATACACAGATGAATGGACAAAGAAGAAGTGGTATACGGAGAGAACGGAATAGTGGCCTCGGGATAAAAATGAAAAATGCCATTTTCAGGATTACAGATGAACCTAGAAATACTCATATTAGGTTAATTACGTCAAAGGGTTGACAAATATCCTATGATATCATTTATACATGTTATCGTAAGACTGCTACCAATGAACATATTTCCACAGAGAAAGACACTCACAGATTTATAAAACAAAGTAATGGTTAGCCAAAATGACCGTTGGGAGGATGGATAAATTAGGACCATGGGGATAACATACATATACTAATGTGTGTTAAATGTATACAAACATATAACATATAAACTATATGAATTATATAATCACCAGTACATATAAAATATATAACGACAAATCATCTACCAAATACCAAGGGAGGTCTACTCAACATTCTGCAATAACATACATTGTAACAGTATCCGACGATGAACAGACATATGTAAGAATCATTAAGCAGATTATGTGAAGCCAGACAATCACAACACTCTAATCAAATTTATTCGATTAAGAAATAGAAATTAAATTAAAAAAACAAACATAAGTAAGGAGACAAACTTCTGGAGACTTGGCCCAGCACATTCCACTCTCATTTGCAACCTCGGAACACTACCTCCAGGAAGACTCTGTTGCCCTAGTAACAAGAGTTGATAATGTAATAATGCTGCCTCCTTGTGGCTGTTTCCCACAACAGCAGCTTTAAACACAGTGCTAATTGTTGCTTAATAGTCACAAGGAGTGCAGCGCTGTAAATGACACTTGCCCTCAAAAAATGCATTGGGGTAGGGAATAGCCAAGGAAATTCAACACATGACAAATTTTTCAAGAAGTCATTGTGAAGAGGGAAGTTGTATGCACTCTTTAAAAAAAAAAAGAAAAACAATGAAATGCCTGAAGCTCGGTATAAGGAATTATTAGCCTCATGCAAATCCAACCTCCAAAAAGGTTTCAGCTCACACCAGGCAAATGAGCATCAGCAAAAAGTCTACGAACTATAAATGCTGAAGGGGTTTTAGAGAACTGTGTACCTTCTAGCTGCTGGTGGGATGGAAAGTGGTAACAGCACTAACGAAAACTGGATGGAGCTGCTTTAAACGTAAAATTTGAGCTACCACATTATGCGGCAGGGCACCTTTTGGGCCTATAACCGAAGACCACCAGAACCGGAAAGACAGAGGCAGGCAAATGTGCACTGCAGCAATACTGAAATAGCCAAGACATGGAAGCCAGAAAAAGGTCCATACACAGATGAATGGACAATGAAGAAGTGGTATACGGACAGAATGGAATTGTAGCCTCGGGCGAAATATAAACAATGCCGTTTTCAGGACTACAGATGAGCCTAGAAATAATCATATTAGGTTAAGTAAGTCAAAAGGGAATGACAAATATCCTATGATATCATTTATACATGTTATCCTAATATTGCTACCAATGAACATTCTTCCACAGAAAAATACACTCACACACTTATAAAACGAACTAATGGTTAGCCAAAATGAAAGGTGGCAGCATGGATAAATTAGGACTATGGGGCTAACATACATATACTAATGTATGTTAAATGTATATAAACAAATAACATATAAATTATATGAATTACATAATCAGCAAAACATATAAAATATATAATGACAAACAACGTACCAGATACCAAGCGAGGTCTACACAACATTCTGCAAAAACATACATGGTAACAGGATCCGAAGATGAGCAGACATATGTATGAATTATTAAGCAGATTCTGTCCAGCCAGACACTCACAACACTCTAATCAAATTTACTCTGATAAGAAATAGAAATTAAATTAAAAAAACAAACATAAGTAAGGAGATATAAACTTATGGGGGCTTGTCCCAGCTATTTTCCCTCTAATTTCAAACCTCGGAACACTACCACCAGGAAGACTCTGTTGCCCTATTAACAAGAGTTGAAAATGTAATACTGTTGCCGCCTTGTGGCTGTTTCACACAACAGCAGTGTTAAACACAGTGCTAATTGTTGCTTAATAGGCACAAGGACTACAGGGCTATAAATGACACCTGCCCTCAAAAAATGTCCTGGGTTAGGGAATAGGCAAGAAAATTCAACACATGACAAATTTTTCAAGAAGTCAATGTGAAGAGGGTAGTTGTACTCACTCTTTAAAATAAAAAGAAAAGAAAAAAAGGAAATGCCTAAAGCTCGTTAGAAGGAATTATTAGCCTCATGCAAATCCAACCTCCAAAAAGGTTTCAGCTCACACCAGTCAAATAACCATCAGCAAAATTCTACAAACTATAAATGCTGAAGGTGTTTTAGAGAACTGTGTACCATCTAGCTGCTGGTGGGATGGAAAGTGGTAAGAGCACTAACGAAAACAGGATTGAGCTGCTTTAAAGGTAAAAAATGAGCTACCATAAGAGGCGGCAGGGCACATTTTGCGCCTATAACCCAAGACCACCAGAACCGGAAAGACAGAGGCAGGCAAATGTGCACTGCAGCAATACTGAAATAGCCAAGACATGGAAGCCAGAAAAAGGTGCATACACAGTTGAATGGTCAAGGAAGAAGTAGTATACGGACAGAATGGAATAGTAGCCTCGGGAAAAATATAAACAATGCCGTTTTCAGGACCAGAGATGAGCCTAGAATTAATCATACTAGGTTAAGTAAGTCAAAAGGGAATGACAAATATCCTATGATATCATTTATACAAGTTAGCCTAAGATTGCTACCAATGAACATATTTCCACAGAAAAATACACTCACACACTTATAAAACGAACTAATGGTTAGCCAAAATGAAAGGTGGCAGCATGGATAAATTAGGACTATGGGGCTAACATACATATATTAATGTATGTTAAACGTATATAAACATATAACATATAAATTATATGAATTATATAATCACCAATACATACAAAATATATGATGACAAAACACCTACCAAATACCAAGGGAGGTCTACACAACAATCTGAAATAACAGACATGGTAATAGAATCCGAAGATGAATAGACATATGTATGAATCATTAAGCAGATTCTGTCCAGCCAGACAATCACAACACTTTAATCAAATATACTCCGATAAGAAATAGAAGTTAAATTTAAAAAACAAACATAAGTAAGGAGACATAAACTTCTGGGGGCTTGTCCCAGCACATTCCACTCTCATTTCCAAACTCAGAACATTACCTTCAGGAAGTCTCTCTTGCCCTAGTAACAAGAGTTGAGAACGTAATAATGCTGCCGCCTTGTGGCTGTTTCCCACAACAGCAGATTTAAACCCAGTGCTAATGGTCGCTTAATAGTCACAAGGACTGCAGGGCTGTAAATGACACCTGCCCTCAAAGAATGCCATGGGGTTGGGAATAGGCAAGAAAAGTCAACACAAGACAAATTTTTCAAGAACTCAATATTAAGAGGGAAGCTGTAATCACTCTATAAAAAAAAAGAAAAGAAAAAAAAAGGACATGCCTAAAGCTCAGTATAAGGAATTATTAGCCACATGCAAATCAAACCTACAAAATGATTTCAGCTCACACAAGTCCAATGACCATCAACAAAAAATTTACGAACTATAAATGCTGAAGGGGATTTAGAGAACTCTGTACCTACTAGCGGCTGGTGGGATGTACAGTGGTAACAACACTAATGAAAACTAGATGGAGCTGCTTTAAAGGTAAAAATTGAGCGAACATATGATGAGGCAGGGCACCTTTTGGGCACATATCCTACGAACACTAGAAGCGGAAATACAGAGGCAGGGAAATGTGCACTGCAGCAATAATGAAATAGCCTAGACATGGAAGCAAGAAAAAGGTCCATACACAGATGAATGGACAAAGAAGAAGTGGTATACGGAGAGAACGGAATAGTGGCCTCGGGATAAAAATGAAAAATGCCATTTTCAGGATTACAGATGAACCTAGAAATACTCATATTAGGTTAATTACGTCAAAGGGTTGACAAATATCCTATGATATCATTTATACATGTTATCGTAAGACTGCTACCAATGAACATATTTCCACAGAGAAAGACACTCACAGATTTATAAAACAAAGTAATGGTTAGCCAAAATGACCGTTGGGAGGATGGATAAATTAGGACCATGGGGATAACATACATATACTAATGTGTGTTAAATGTATACAAACATATAACATATAAACTATATGAATTATATAATCACCAGTACATATAAAATATATAACGACAAATCATCTACCAAATACCAAGGGAGGTCTACTCAACATTCTGCAATAACATACATTGTAACAGTATCCGACGATGAACAGACATATGTAAGAATCATTAAGCAGATTATGTGAAGCCAGACAATCACAACACTCTAATCAAATTTATTCGATTAAGAAATAGAAATTAAATTAAAAAAACAAACATAAGTAAGGAGACAAACTTCTGGAGACTTGGCCCAGCACATTCCACTCTCATTTGCAACCTCGGAACACTACCTCCAGGAAGACTCTGTTGCCCTAGTAACAAGAGTTGATAATGTAATAATGCTGCCTCCTTGTGGCTGTTTCCCACAACAGCAGCTTTAAACACAGTGCTAATTGTTGCTTAATAGTCACAAGGAGTGCAGCGCTGTAAATGACACTTGCCCTCAAAAAATGCATTGGGGTAGGGAATAGCCAAGGAAATTCAACACATGACAAATTTTTCAAGAAGTCATTGTGAAGAGGGAAGTTGTATGCACTCTTTAAAAAAAAAAAGAAAAACAATGAAATGCCTGAAGCTCGGTATAAGGAATTATTAGCCTCATGCAAATCCAACCTCCAAAAAGGTTTCAGCTCACACCAGGCAAATGAGCATCAGCAAAAAGTCTACGAACTATAAATGCTGAAGGGGTTTTAGAGAACTGTGTACCTTCTAGCTGCTGGTGGGATGGAAAGTGGTAACAGCACTAACGAAAACTGGATGGAGCTGCTTTAAACGTAAAATTTGAGCTACCACATTATGCGGCAGGGCACCTTTTGGGCCTATAACCGAAGACCACCAGAACCGGAAAGACAGAGGCAGGCAAATGTGCACTGCAGCAATACTGAAATAGCCAAGACATGGAAGCCAGAAAAAGGTCCATACACAGATGAATGGACAATGAAGAAGTGGTATACGGACAGAATGGAATTGTAGCCTCGGGCGAAATATAAACAATGCCGTTTTCAGGACTACAGATGAGCCTAGAAATAATCATATTAGGTTAAGTAAGTCAAAAGGGAATGACAAATATCCTATGATATCATTTATACATGTTATCCTAATATTGCTACCAATGAACATTCTTCCACAGAAAAATACACTCACACACTTATAAAACGAACTAATGGTTAGCCAAAATGAAAGGTGGCAGCATGGATAAATTAGGACTATGGGGCTAACATACATATACTAATGTATGTTAAATGTATATAAACAAATAACATATAAATTATATGAATTACATAATCAGCAAAACATATAAAATATATAATGACAAACAACGTACCAGATACCAAGCGAGGTCTACACAACATTCTGCAAAAACATACATGGTAACAGGATCCGAAGATGAGCAGACATATGTATGAATTATTAAGCAGATTCTGTCCAGCCAGACACTCACAACACTCTAATCAAATTTACTCTGTGGGCTTCCCTGGTGGCGCAGTGGTTGAGAATCTGCCTGCTAATGCAGGGGACACGGGTTCGAGCCCTGGTCTGGGAAGATCCCACATGCCACGGAGCAGCTGGACCCGTGAGCCACAACTACTGAGCCTGCGCGTCTGGAGCCTGTGCCCCGCAACGGGAGGGGCCGCGATAGTGAAAAAGGCCCGCGCACCGCAATGAAGAGCGGTCCCCGCACCGCGATGAAGAGTGGCCCCCGCTTGCCGCAACTAGAGAAAGCCCTCGCACGAACCGAAGACCCAAAAACACAAACAAAAATAAATAAATAAATAATAAAGTAGCTATTAAAAAAAAAAAAATCATCCCCTTGAAAAATAGTCTTAAAAAAAAAAAAAAAAAAAAAAAAAATTTACTCTGATAAGAAATAGAAATTAAATTAAAAAAACAAACATAAGTAAGGAGATATAAACTTATGGGGGCTTGTCCCAGCTATTTTCCCTCTAATTTCAAACCTCGGAACACTACCACCAGGAAGACTCTGTTGCCCTATTAACAAGAGTTGAAAATGTAATACTGTTGCCGCCTTGTGGCTGTTTCACACAACAGCAGTGTTAAACACAGTGCTAATTGTTGCTTAATAGGCACAAGGACTACAGGGCTATAAATGACACCTGCCCTCAAAAAATGTCCTGGGTTAGGGAATAGGCAAGAAAATTCAACACATGACAAATTTTTCAAGAAGTCAATGTGAAGAGGGTAGTTGTACTCACTCTTTAAAATAAAAAGAAAAGAAAAAAAGGAAATGCCTAAAGCTCGTTAGAAGGAATTATTAGCCTCATGCAAATCCAACCTCCAAAAAGGTTTCAGCTCACACCAGTCAAATAACCATCAGCAAAATTCTACAAACTATAAATGCTGAAGGTGTTTTAGAGAACTGTGTACCATCTAGCTGCTGGTGGGATGGAAAGTGGTAAGAGCACTAACGAAAACAGGATTGAGCTGCTTTAAAGGTAAAAAATGAGCTACCATAAGAGGCGGCAGGGCACATTTTGCGCCTATAACCCAAGACCACCAGAACCGGAAAGACAGAGGCAGGCAAATGTGCACTGCAGCAATACTGAAATAGCCAAGACATGGAAGCCAGAAAAAGGTGCATACACAGTTGAATGGTCAAGGAAGAAGTAGTATACGGACAGAATGGAATAGTAGCCTCGGGAAAAATATAAACAATGCCGTTTTCAGGACCAGAGATGAGCCTAGAATTAATCATACTAGGTTAAGTAAGTCAAAAGGGAATGACAAATATCCTATGATATCATTTATACAAGTTAGCCTAAGATTGCTACCAATGAACATATTTCCACAGAAAAATACACTCACACACTTATAAAACGAACTAATGGTTAGCCAAAATGAAAGGTGGCAGCATGGATAAATTAGGACTATGGGGCTAACATACATATATTAATGTATGTTAAACGTATATAAACATATAACATATAAATTATATGAATTATATAATCACCAATACATACAAAATATATGATGACAAAACACCTACCAAATACCAAGGGAGGTCTACACAACAATCTGAAATAACAGACATGGTAATAGAATCCGAAGATGAATAGACATATGTATGAATCATTAAGCAGATTCTGTCCAGCCAGACAATCACAACACTTTAATCAAATATACTCCGATAAGAAATAGAAGTTAAATTTAAAAAACAAACATAAGTAAGGAGACATAAACTTCTGGGGGCTTGTCCCAGCACATTCCACTCTCATTTCCAAACTCAGAACATTACCTTCAGGAAGTCTCTCTTGCCCTAGTAACAAGAGTTGAGAACGTAATAATGCTGCCGCCTTGTGGCTGTTTCCCACAACAGCAGATTTAAACCCAGTGCTAATGGTCGCTTAATAGTCACAAGGACTGCAGGGCTGTAAATGACACCTGCCCTCAAAGAATGCCATGGGGTTGGGAATAGGCAAGAAAAGTCAACACAAGACAAATTTTTCAAGAACTCAATATTAAGAGGGAAGCTGTAATCACTCTATAAAAAAAAAGAAAAGAAAAAAAAAGGACATGCCTAAAGCTCAGTATAAGGAATTATTAGCCACATGCAAATCAAACCTACAAAATGATTTCAGCTCACACAAGTCCAATGACCATCAACAAAAAATTTACGAACTATAAATGCTGAAGGGGATTTAGAGAACTCTGTACCTACTAGCGGCTGGTGGGATGTACAGTGGTAACAACACTAATGAAAACTAGATGGAGCTGCTTTAAAGGTAAAAATTGAGCGAACATATGATGAGGCAGGGCACCTTTTGGGCACATATCCTACGAACACTAGAAGCGGAAATACAGAGGCAGGGAAATGTGCACTGCAGCAATAATGAAATAGCCTAGACATGGAAGCAAGAAAAAGGTCCATACACAGATGAATGGACAAAGAAGAAGTGGTATACGGAGAGAACGGAATAGTGGCCTCGGGATAAAAATGAAAAATGCCATTTTCAGGATTACAGATGAACCTAGAAATACTCATATTAGGTTAATTATGTCAAAGGGTTGACAAATATCCTATGATATCATTTATACATGTTATCGTAAGACTGCTACCAATGAACATATTTCCACAGAGAAAGACACTCACAGATTTATAAAACAAAGTAATGGTTAGCCAAAATGACCGTTGGGAGGATGGATAAATTAGGACCATGGGGATAACATACATATACTAATGTGTGTTAAATGTATACAAACATATAACATATAAACTATATGAATTATATAATCACCAGTACATATAAAATATATAACGACAAATCATCTACCAAATACCAAGGGAGGTCTACTCAACATTCTGCAATAACATACATTGTAACAGTATCCGACGATGAACAGACATATGTAAGAATCATTAAGCAGATTATGTGAAGCCAGACAATCACAACACTCTAATCAAATTTATTCGATTAAGAAATAGAAATTAAATTAAAAAAACAAACATAAGTAAGGAGACAAACTTCTGGAGACTTGGCCCAGCACATTCCACTCTCATTTGCAACCTCGGAACACTACCTCCAGGAAGACTCTGTTGCCCTAGTAACAAGAGTTGATAATGTAATAATGCTGCCTCCTTGTGGCTGTTTCCCACAACAGCAGCTTTAAACACAGTGCTAATTGTTGCTTAATAGTCACAAGGAGTGCAGCGCTGTAAATGACACCTGCCCTCAAAAAATGCCCTGGGGTAGGGAATAGCCAGGGAAATTCAACACATGACAAATTTTTCAAGAAGTCATTGTGAAGAGGGAAGTTGTACGCACTCTTTAAAAAAAAAAAAGAAAAACAATGAAATGGCTGAAGCTCAGTATAAGGAATTATTAGCCTCATGCAAATCCAACCTCCAAAAAGGTTTCAGCTCACACCAGGCAAATGAGCATCAGCAAAAAGTCTACGAACTATAAATGCTGAAGGGGTTTTAGAGAACTGTGTACCTTCTAGCTGCTGGTGGGATGGAAAGTGGTAACAGCACTAACGAAAACTGGATGGAGCTGCTTTTTTTTTTTTTTTTTAGTTGTTTTGTTTGTTTTTTTATACTGCAGGTTCTTATTAGGCATCAGTTTTATACACATCAGTGTATACATGTCAATCCCAATCGCCCAATTCAGCACACCACCATCCCCACCCCACCGCAGTTTTCCCCCCTTGGTGTCCATATGTCCATTCTCTACATCTGTGTCTCAACTTCTGCCCTGCAAACTGGCTCATCTGTACCATTTTTCTAGGTTCCGCATACATGCATTAATATACGATATTTGTTTTTCTCTTTCTGACTTACTTCACTCTGTATGACAGTCTCTAGATCCATCCACGTCTCAACAAATGACTCAATTTCGTTCCTTTTTATGGCTGAGTAATATTCCATTGTATATATGTACCACATCTTCTTTATCCATTCGTCTGTTGATGGGCATTTAGGTTGCTTCCATGACCTGGCTATTGTAAATAGTGCTGCAGTGAACATTCGGGTGCATGTGTCTTTTTGAATTACGGTTTTCTCTGGGTATATGCCCAGTAGTGGGATTGCTGGGTCATATGGTAATTCTATTTTTAGTTTTTTAAGGAACCTCCATATTGTTCTCCATAGTGGCTGTATCAATTTACATTCCCACCAACAGGGCAAGAGGGTTCCCTTTTCACCACACCCTCTCCAGCATTTGTTGTTTGTAGATTTTCTGATGATGCCCATTCTAACAGGAGTGAGGTGATACCTCATTGTAGTTTTGATTTGCATTTCTCTAATAATTAGTGATGTTGAGCATCTTTTCATGTGCTTCGTGGCCATCTGTATGTCTTCTTTGGAGAAATGTCTATTTAGGTCTTCTGCCCATTTTTGGATTGGGGTGTTTGTTTCTTTGATATTGAGCTGAATGAGCTGTTTATATATTTTGGAGATTAATCCTTTGTCCGTTGATTCATTTGCAAATATTTTCTCCCATTCTGAGCGTTGTCTTTTCGTCTTGTTTATGGTTTCCTTTGCTGTGCAAAAGCTTTGAAGTTTCATTAGGTCCCACTTGTTTATTTTTGTTTTTATTTCCATTACTCTAGGAGGTGGATCAAAAAAGATCTTGCTGTGATTTATGTCAAAGAGTGTTCTTCCTATGTTTTCCTCTAAGAGTTTTATAGTGTCCAGTCTTATATTTAGGTCTCTAATCCATTTTGAGTTTATTTTTGTGTATGGTGTTAGGGAGTATTCTAATTTCATTCTTTTACATGTAGCTGTCCAGTTTTCCCAGCACCACTTATTGAAGAGACTGTCTTTTCTCCATTGTATATCTTTGCCTCCTTTGTCATAGATTAGTTGACCATAGGTGCGTGGGTTAATGTCTGGGCTTTCTATCTTGTTCCATTGATCTATGTTTCTGTTTTTGTGCCAGTACCATATTGTCTTGATTACTGTAGCTTTGTAGTATAGTCTGAAGTCAGGGAGTCTGATCCCTCCAGCTCCATTTTTTTGCCTCAAGACTGCTTTGCCTATTCGGGGTCTTTTGTGTCTCCATACAAATTTTAAGATGATTTGTTCTAGCTCAGTAAAAAATGCCATTGGTAATTTGATAGGGATTGCATTGAATCTGTAGATTGCTTTGGGTAGTATACTCATTTTCACAATGTTGATTCTTCCAATCCAAGAACATGGTATATCTCTCCATCTGTTGGTATCATCTTTAATTTCTTTCATCAGTGTCTTATAGTTTTCTGCATACAGGTCTTTTGTCTCCCTAGGTAGGTTTATTCCTAGGTATTTTATTCTTTTTGTTGCAATGGTAAATGGGAGTGTTTCCATAATTTCTCTTTCAGATTTTTCATCATTAGTGTATAGGAATGCAAGAGATTTCTGTGCATTAATTTTGTATCCTGCAACTTTACCATATTCATTAATTAGCTCTAGCAGTTTTCTGTTGGCAGTTTTAGGATTCTCTATGTATAGTATCATGTCATCCGCAAACAGTGACAGTTTTACTTCTTCTTTTCCAATTTGTATTCCTTTTATTTCTTTTTCTTCTCTGATTGCCGTGGCTAGGACTTCCAAAACTATGTTGAATAATAGTGGTGAGAGTGGACATCCTTGTCTCGTTCCTGATCTTAGAGGAAATGCTTTCAGTTTTTCACCATTGAAAATGATGTTTGCCGTGGGTTTGTCATATATGGCCTTTATTATGTTGAGGTAGGTTCCCTCTATGCCCACTTTCTGGAGAGTTTTTATCAGAAATGGGTGTTGAATTTTGTCAAAAGCTTTTTCTGCATCTATTGAGATGATCATATGGTTTTTATTCTTCAATTTGTTAATATGGTGTATCACATTGATTGATTTGCGTATATTGAAGAATCCTTGCATCCCTGGGATAAATCCCACTTGATCGTGGTGTATGATCCTTTTAATGTGTTGTTGGATTCTCTTTGCTAGTATTTTGTTGAGGATTTTTGCATCTATATTCATCAGTGATATTGGTCTGTAATTTTCTTTTTTTGTAGTGTCTTTGTCTGGTTTTGGTATCAGGGTGATGGTGGCCTCATAGAATGAGTTTGGGAGTGTTCCTTCCTCTGCAATTTTTTGGAAGAGTTTGAGAAGGATGGGTGTTAGCTCTTCTCTAAATGTTTGATAGAATTCACCTGTGAAGCCGTCTGGTCCTGGACTTTTGTTTGTTGGAAGATTTTTAATCACAGTTTCAATTTCATTACTTGTGATTGGTCTGTTCATATTTTCTATTTCTTCCTGGTTCAGTCTTGGAAGGTTATACCTTTCTAAGAATTTGTCCATTTCTTCCAGGTTGTCCATTTTATTGGCATAAAGTTGCTTGTAGTAGTCTCTTAGGATGCTTTGTATTTCTGCAGTGTCTGTTGTAACTTCTCCTTTTTCATTTCTGATTTTATTGATTTGAGTCCTCTCCCTCTTTTTCTTGATGAGTCTGGCTAATGGCTTATCAATTTTGTTTATCTTCTCAAAGAACCAACTTTTAGTTTTATTGATCTTTGCTATTGTTTTCTTTGTTTCTATTTCATTTATTTCTGCTCTGATCTTTATGATTTCTTTCCTTCTGCTAACTTTGGGTTTTGTTTGTTCTTCTTTCTCTAGTTTCTTTAAGTGTAAGGTTAGATTGTTTACTTGAGCTTTTTCTTGTTTCTTTAGGTAGGCTTGTATAGCTATAAACTTCCCTCTTAGAACTGCTTTTGCTGCATCCCATAGGTTTTGGGTCGTTGTGTTTTCATTGTCATTTGTCTCTAGGTATTTTTTGATTTCCTCTTTGATTTCTTCAGTGATCTCTTGGTTATTTAGTAACGTATTGTTTAGCCTCCATGTGTTTGTCCTTTTTACGTTTTTTTCCCTGTAATTCATTTCTAATCTCATAGCGTTGTGGTCAGAAAAGATGCTTGATATGATTTCAATTTTCTTAAATTTACTGAGGCTTGATTTGTGACCCAAGATGTGATCTATCTTGGAGAATGTTCCGTGCGCACTTGAGAAGAACGTGTAATCTGCTGTTTTTGGATGGAATGTCCGATATATATCAATTAAATCTATCTGGTCTATTGTGTCATTTAAAGCTTCTGTTTCCTTATTTATTTTCATTTTGGATGATCTGTCCATTGGTGTAAGTGAGGTGTTAAAGTCCCCCACTATTATTGTGTTACTGTCGATTTCCTCTTTTATAGCTGTTAGCAGTTGCCTTATGTATTGAGGTGCTCCTATGTTGGGTGCATATATATTTATAATTGTTATATCTTCTTCTTGGATTGATCCCTGGATCATTATGTAGTGTCCTTCCTTGTCTCTTGTAACATTCTTTATTTTAAAGTCTATTTTATCTGATATGAGTATAGCTACTCCAGCTTTCTTTTGATTTCCATTTGCATGGAATATCTTTTTCCATCCCCTCACTTTCAGTCTGTATGTGTCCCTAGGTCTAAAGTGGGTCTCTTGTAGACAGCATATATATGGGTCTTGTTTTTGTATCCATTCAGCCAGTCTATGTCTTTTGGTTGGGGCATTTAATCCATTCACGTTTAAGGTAATAATCGATATGTATGTTCCTATGACCATTTTCTTAATTGTTTTGGGTTTGTTTTTGTAGGTCCTTTTCTTCTCTTGTGTTTCCCACTTAGAGAAGTTCCTTTAGCATTTGTTGTAGAGCTGGTTTGGTGGTGCTGAATTCTCTTAACTTTTGCTTGTCTGTAAAGCTTTTGATTTCTCCATCAAATCTAAATGAGATCCTTGCCGGGTAGAGTAATCTTGGTTGTAGGTTCTTCCCTTTCATCACTTTAAGTATATCCTGCCACTCCCTTCTGGCTTGCAGAGTTTCTGCTGAGAAATCAGCTGTTAACCTTATGGGAGTTCCCTTGTATGTTATTTGTCGTTTTTCCCTTGCTGCTTTCAATAATTTTTCTTTGTCTTTAATTTTTGCCACTTTGATTACTATGTGTCTCGGCGTGTTTCTCCTTGGGTTTATCCTGTATGGGACTCTCTGCGCTTCCTGGACCTGGGTGGCTATTTCCTTTCCCATGTTAGGGAAGTTTTCGACTATAATCTCTTCAAATATTTTCTCTGGTCCTTTCTCTCTCTCTTCTCCTTCTGGGACCCCTATAATGCGAATGTTGTTGCGTTTAATGTTGTCCCAGAGGTCTCTTAGGCTGTCTTCATTTCTTTTCATTCTTTTTTCTTTATTCTGTTCTGCAGCAGTGAATTCCATCATTCTGTCTTCCAGGTCACTTATCCGTTCTTCTGCCTCAGTTATTCTGCTATTGATTCCTTCTAGTGTAGTTTTCATTTCAGTTATTGTATTGGTCATCTCTGTTTGTTTGTTCTTTAATTCTTCTAGGTCTTTGTTAATCATTTCTTGCATCTTCTCAATCTTTGCCTCCATTCTTATTCCGAGGTCCTGGATCATCTTCACTATCATTATTCTGAATTCTTTTTCTGGAAGGTTGCCTATCTCCACTTCATTTAGTTGTTTTTCTGGGGTTTTATCTTGTTCCTTCATCTGGGACATAGCCCTCTGCCTTTTCATCTTCTCTATCTTTCTGTAACTGTCTGGAGCTGCTTTAAACGTAAAATTTGAGCTACCACATTATGCGGCAGGGCACCTTTTGGGCCTATAACCGAAGACCACCAGAACCGGAAAAACAGAGGCAGGCAAATGTGCACTGCAGCAATACTGAAATAGCCAAGACATGGAAGCCAGAAAAAGGTCCATACACAGATGAATGGACAATGAAGAAGTGGTATACGGACAGAATGGAATTGTAGCCTCGGGCGAAATATAAACAATGCCGTTTTCAGGACTACAGATGAGCCTAGAAATAATCATATTAGGTTAAGTAAGTCAAAAGGGAATGACAAATATCCTATGATATCATTTATACATGTTATCCTAATATTGCTACCAATGAACATTCTTCCACAGAAAAATACACTCACACACTTATAAAACGAACTAATGGTTAGCCAAAATGAAAGGTGGCAGCATGGATAAATTAGGACTATGGGGCTAACATACATATACTAATGTATGTTAAATGTATATAAACAAATAACATATAAATTATATGAATTACATAATCAGCAAAACATATAAAATATATAATGACAAACAACGTACCAGATACCAAGCGAGGTCTACACAACATTCTGCAAAAACATACATGGTAACAGGATCCGAAGATGAGCAGACATATGTATGAATTATTAAGCAGATTCTGTCCAGCCAGACACTCACAACACTCTAATCAAATTTACTCTGATAAGAAATAGAAATTAAATTAAAAAAACAAACATAAGTAAGGAGATATAAACTTATGGGGGCTTGTCCCAGCTATTTTCCCTCTAATTTCAAACCTCGGAACACTACCACCAGGAAGACTCTGTTGCCCTATTAACAAGAGTTGAAAATGTAATACTGTTGCCGCCTTGTGGCTGTTTCACACAACAGCAGTGTTAAACACAGTGCTAATTGTTGCTTAATAGGCACAAGGACTACAGGGCTATAAATGACACCTGCCCTCAAAAAATGTCCTGGGTTAGGGAATAGGCAAGAAAATTCAACACATGACAAATTTTTCAAGAAGTCAATGTGAAGAGGGTAGTTGTACTCACTCTTTAAAATAAAAAGAAAAGAAAAAAAGGAAATGCCTAAAGCTCGTTAGAAGGAATTATTAGCCTCATGCAAATCCAACCTCCAAAAAGGTTTCAGCTCACACCAGTCAAATAACCATCAGCAAAATTCTACAAACTATAAATGCTGAAGGTGTTTTAGAGAACTGTGTACCATCTAGCTGCTGGTGGGATGGAAAGTGGTAAGAGCACTAACGAAAACAGGATTGAGCTGCTTTAAAGGTAAAAAATGAGCTACCATAAGAGGCGGCAGGGCACATTTTGCGCCTATAACCCAAGACCACCAGAACCGGAAAGACAGAGGCAGGCAAATGTGCACTGCAGCAATACTGAAATAGCCAAGACATGGAAGCCAGAAAAAGGTGCATACACAGTTGAATGGTCAAGGAAGAAGTAGTATACGGACAGAATGGAATAGTAGCCTCGGGAAAAATATAAACAATGCCGTTTTCAGGACCAGAGATGAGCCTAGAATTAATCATACTAGGTTAAGTAAGTCAAAAGGGAATGACAAATATCCTATGATATCATTTATACAAGTTAGCCTAAGATTGCTACCAATGAACATATTTCCACAGAAAAATACACTCACACACTTATAAAACGAACTAATGGTTAGCCAAAATGAAAGGTGGCAGCATGGATAAATTAGGACTATGGGGCTAACATACATATATTAATGTATGTTAAACGTATATAAACATATAACATATAAATTATATGAATTATATAATCACCAATACATACAAAATATATGATGACAAAACACCTACCAAATACCAAGGGAGGTCTACACAACAATCTGAAATAACAGACATGGTAATAGAATCCGAAGATGAATAGACATATGTATGAATCATTAAGCAGATTCTGTCCAGCCAGACAATCACAACACTTTAATGAAATACACTCCGATAAGAAATAGAAATTAATTTAAAAAACAAACATAAGTAAGGAGACATAAACTTCTGGGGGCTTGTCCCAGCACATTCCACACTCATTTCCAAACTCAGAACATTACCTTCAGGAAGTCTCTCTTGCCCTAGTAACAAGAGTTGAGAATGTAATAATGCTGCCGCCTTGTGGCTGTTTCCCACAACAGCAGCTTTAAACCCAGTGCTAATGGTCGCTTAATAGTCACAAAGACTGCAGGGCTGTAAATGACACCTGCCCTCAAAGAATGCCAAGGGGTTGGGAATAGGCAAGAAAAGTCAACACAAGACAAATTTTTCAAGAACTCAATATTAAGAGGGAAGCTGTAATCACTCTATAAAAAAAAAGAAAAGAAAAAAAAAGGACATGCCTAAAGTTCAGTATAAGGAATTATTAGCCACATGCAAATCCAACTTCCAAAAAGGTTTCAGCTCACACCAGTCAAATGACCATCAGCAAAAAGTCTACAAGCTAGAAATGCTGAAGGGGTTTGAGAGAACTGTGTACCTTCCAGCTGCTGGTGGGATGGAAAGTGGTAACAACACTAGTGAAAACTGGATGGAACTGCTTTAAAGGTAAAAATTGAGCTACCATATGGTACGGCAGGGAACCTTTTGGGCACATAACCTAAGATCACTAGAAGCGGAAAGACAGAGGCAGGTAAATGTGCAGCAATACTGAAATAGCCAAGACATGGAAGCAAGAAAAAGGTCCATACACAGATGAATGGACAAAGAAGAAGTGCGATACGGAGAGAACGGAGTAGGGGCCTCGGGATAAAAATGAACAATGCCATTTTCAGAACTGCAGATGAACCTAGAAATAATCATATTAGGTTAATTATGTCAAAGGGTTGACAAATATCCTATGATATCATTTATACATGTTATCCTAAGACTGCTACCAATGAACATATTTCCACAGAGAAAGACACTCACAGATTTATAAAACAAAGTAATGCTTAGCCAAAATGACCGTTGGCAGGATGGATAAATTAGGACTATGGGGTAACATACATATACTAATGTATGTTAAATGTATATAAATATATAACATATAAACTATATGAATTATATAATCACCAATACATATAAAATATGTAATGACAAAACATCTACCAAATGCCAAGCAAGGTCTCCTCAACATTTTGCAATAACATACATGGAAACAGGATCTGACGATGAATAGACATATGTATGAATCATTAAGCAGATTCGGTCTAGCCAGACAATCACAACACTATAATCAAATTTATTCCAATCAGAAATAGAAATTAAATTTAAAAAACAAACATACGTAAGGAGACATAAACTTCTGGGGGCTTCTCCCAGCACATTCCACTCTCATTTCCAACCTCGGAACACTACCTCCAGGAAGATTCCGTTGCCCTAGTAACAAGAGTTGATAACGTAATAATGCTGCCACCTCGTGGCTATTTCCCACAACTGCAGGTTTAAAACCAGTGCTAATGGTTGCTTAACAGTCACAAGGACTGCAGCGCTGTCAATGACACCTGCCCTCAAAAAATGCCCTGGGGTAGGGAATAGGCAAGGAAATTCAACACATGACAAATTTTTCAAGAAGTCAATGTGAAGAGGGAAGTTGTACGCACTCCTTAAAAAAAAAAAAAAATGAAATGCCTGAAGCTCGGTATAAGGAATTTTTAGCCTCATGCAAATCCAGCTCCCCAAAAGGTTTCAGCTCACACCAGTCAAATGACCATTAGCAAAAAGTCTACAAACTATAAATGCTGAAGGGGTTTTAGAGCACTGTGTACCTTCTAGCTGCTGGTGGGATGGAAAGTGGTAACAGCACTAACCAAAACTGGATGGAGGTGCTTCAAAGGTAAAAATTGAGCTACCATATGATGTGGCAGGGCACCTTTTGGGCCTATAAACCAAGACCACCAGAACCGGAAAGACAGAGGCAGGCAAATGTGCACTGCAGCAATATTGAAATAGCCAAGACATGGAAGCCAGAAAAAGTTGCATACACACATGAATGGACAAGGAAGAAGTGGTATACGGACAGAATGGAATAGTAGCCTCGGGAAAATATAAACAATGCCGTTTTCAGGACTACAGATGAGCCTAGAAATAATCATATTAGGTTAAGTAAGTCAAAAGGGAATGACAAATATCCTATGATATCATTTATATACGTTATCCTAATATTGCTACCAATGAACATTCTTCCACAGAAAAATACACTCACACACTTATAAAACGAACTAATGGTTAGCCAGAATGAAAGGTGGCAGCATGGATAAATTAGGACTATGGGGTTAACATACATATACTAATGTATGTTAAATGTATATAAACATATAACATATAAATTATATGAATTAGGTAATCAGCAATACATACAAAATATATAATGACAAAGAACCTACCAAATACCAAGCGAGGTCTACACAACATTCTGCAAAAACATACATGGTAACAGGATCCGAAGATGAACAGACATATGTATGAATTATTAAGCAGATTCTGTCCAGCCAGACAATCACAACACTCTAATCAAATTTACTCTGATAAGAAATAGAAATTAAATTTAAAAAACAAACATAAGTAAGGAGACATAAACTTCTTGGGGCTTGTCCCAGTATATTCCATTCTAAGTTACAACCTCGGAACACTACCTCCAGGAAGACTCTGTTGCCCTATTAACAAGAGTTGAAAACGTAATACTGTTGCCGCCTTGTGGCT
Organism: Balaenoptera ricei; assembly: GCF_028023285.1. Taxonomy (NCBI): domain Eukaryota; kingdom Metazoa; phylum Chordata; class Mammalia; order Artiodactyla; family Balaenopteridae; genus Balaenoptera; species Balaenoptera ricei. The sequence continues at coordinate 37,039 of NW_026777797.1, forward strand.
GTTTCCCACAACAGCAGTTTTAAACACAGTGCTAATTGTTCCTTAATAGGCACAAGGACTGCAGGGCTGTAAATGACACCTGCCCTCAAAAAAAAATGTTCCGGGGTAGGGAATAGGCAAGAACATTCAACACATGACAAATTTTTCAAGAAGTCAATGTGAAGAGGGTAGTTGTACTCACTCTTTAAAATAAAAAGAAAAGAAAAGAAGGAAATGCCGAAAGCTCGTTATAAGAAATTATTACCCTCATGCACATCCGACCTCCAAAAAGCTTTCAGCTCACTCCAGTCAAATGACCATCAGCAAAAATTGTACAAACTATAAATGCTGAAGGGGTATAAGAGAACTATGTACCTTCTAGCTGTTGGTGGGATGTAAAGTGGTAACAGCACTAACGAAAACTGGATGGAGCTGCTTTAAAGGTAAAAATTAAGCTACCATATGATGCGGCAGGGCACCTTTTGGGCCTATAACCCAAGACCACCAGAACCGGAAAGACAGAGGGAGGCAAAGGTGCACTGCAGCAATATTGAAATAGCCAAGACATGGAAGCAAGATAAAGGTCCATACACAGAAGAATGGGCAAAGAAGAAGTGGTATACGGACAGAGTGGAATAGTAGCCTCGGGATAACAATGAACCATGTCATTTTCATGACTATAGATGAGCCTAAAAATAATCATATTAGGTTAAGTAAGTCAAAGGGTTGACAAATATCCTATGATATCATTTATACATGTTATCGTAAGACTGCTACCAATGAACATCTTTCCACAGAGAAAGACACTCACAGATTTATAAAACAAAGTAATGGTTAGCCAAAATGAAAGGTGGTAGGATGGATAAATTAGGACTATGGGGCTAACATACATATACTAATGTGTGTTACATGTATACAAACATATAACATATAAACTATATGAATTATATAATCACCAGTACATATAAAATATATAAAGACAAATCATCTACCAAATACCAAGGGAGGTCTACTCAACATTCTGCAATAACATACATTGTAACAGGATCCGACGATGAACAGACATATGTAGGAATCATTAAGCAGATTCTGTGAAGCCAGACAATCACAACACTCTAATCAACTTTATTCCAATAAGAAATAGAATTTAAATTAAAAAAAACAAACATAAGTAAGGAGACAAACTTCTGGGGGCTTGTCCCAGCACATTCCACTCTCATTTCCAACTTCGGAACACTACCTCCAGGAAGACTCTCTTGCCCTAGTAACAAGAGTTGATAACGTAATAATGCTGCCACATTGTGGCTGTTTCCCACAGCAGCAGCTTTAAACCCACTGCTAATTGTTGCTTAATAGTCACAAGGACTGCAGGGCTGTAAATGACACCTGCCCTCAAAAAATGCCCTGGGGTTGGGAATAGGCAAGAAAATTCAACACATGACAAACTTTTCAAGAACTCAATATGAAGAGGGAAGCTCTACTCACTCTAAAAAAAAGAAAAGAAAAAAAAGGAGACGCCTAAAGCTCAGTATAAGGAATTATTAGCCACATGCAAATCCAACCTCCAAAAAGATTTCAGCTCACACCAGTCCAATGACCATCAGCAAAAATGCTACGAACTATAAATGTTGAAGGGGTTTTAGAGAACTGTGTACCTACTAGCTGCTTGTGGTATGTAAAGTGGTAACAGCACTAAGGAAAACAGGATGGAGCTGTTTCAAAGGTAAAAATTGAGCTACCATATGATGCGGTAGGGCACCTTTTAGGCCTAAAACCGAACACCACCAGAACCAGAATGACAGCGGCAGGCAAATATGCACTGCAACAATACTGAGAGAGCCAAGACATGGAAGTAAAAAAAAAGGTCCCAAAACAGATGAATGGACACAGAAGAACTGGTATACGAACCGAATGGAATAGTAGCCTCGGGATAAAAATGAACAATGCCGTTTTCAGGACTACATATGAGCCTAGAAATAATCATATTAGTTTAAGTAAGTCAAATGGGAATGACAAATATCCTATGATATCATTTATACATGTTATCTTAAGATTGCCACCAATGAACATATTTCCACAGAAAAAGACACCCACAGACTAACAAAACAAACAAATGGTTAGCCAAAATGAAAGGTGGGAGAATGGATAAATTAGGACTATGGGGTAACATACATATACTAATGTATGCTAAATGTATATAAACATATAACATATAAACTATATGAATTATTAAATCACCAATACATATAAAATATATAATGACGAAATACCTACCAAATACCAAGGTAGGTCTACACAACATTCTGCAATAACATACATGGTAACAGGATCCGAAGATGAACAGACATATGTATGAATCATTAAGCAGATTCTGTATAGCCAGAGAATCACAACACTCTAATGAAATATACCCCGATAAGAAACAGAAATTAAATTAAAAAAACAAACATAAGTAAGGAGACATAAACTTCTGGTGGCTTGTCCCAACACATTCCACTCTCATTTCCAACCTCGGAACACTATGTCCAGGAAGACTCTTTTGCCCTAGCAACAAGAGTTGAGAACGTAATAATGCTGCCGCCTTGTGGCTGTTTCCCACAACAGCAGCTTTAAACTCAGTGCTAATGGTCGTTTAATAGTCAAAAGGACTGCAGGGCTGTAAATGACACCTGCCCTCAGAAAATGTCCTGGGGTTGGGAAGAGGCAAGAAAATTCAGCACATGACAAATTTTTCAAGAACTCAATATGAAGAGGGAAGCTGTAATCATTCTATTAAAAAAAAGAAAAGAAAAAAAAAGGACATGCCTAAAGCTCAGTATAAGGAATTATTAGCCACATGCAAATCCAACCTCCAAAAAGGTTTCAGCTCACACCAGTCAAATGACCATCAGCGAAAGGTCTACAAACTAGAAATGCTGAAGGGGTTTGAGAGAACTGTGTACCTTCCAGCTGCTGGTGGGATGGAAAGTGGTAACAACACTAGTGAAAACTGGATGGAACTGCTTTAAAGGTAAAAATTGAGCTACCATATGGTACGGCAGGGAACCTTTTGGGCACATAACCTAAGATCACTAGAAGCGGAAAGACAGAGGCAGGTAAATGTGCAGCAATACTGAAATAGCCAAGACATGGAAGCAAGAAAAAGGTCCATACACAGATGAATGGACAAAGAAGAAGTGCGATACGGAGAGAACGGAGTAGGGGCCTCGGGATAAAAATGAACAATGCCATTTTCAGAACTGCAGATGAACCTAGAAATAATCATATTAGGTTAATTATGTCAAAGGGTTGACAAATATCCTATGATATCATTTATACATGTTATCCTAAGACTGCTACCAATGAACATATTTCCACAGAGAAAGACACTCACAGATTTATAAAACAAAGTAATGCTTAGCCAAAATGACCGTTGGCAGGATGGATAAATTAGGACTATGGGGTAACATACATATACTAATGTATGTTAAATGTATATAAATATATAACATATAAACTATATGAATTATATAATCACCAATACATATAAAATATGTAATGACAAAACATCTACCAAATGCCAAGCAAGGTCTCCTCAACATTTTGCAATAACATACATGGAAACAGGATCCGACGATGAATAGACATATGTATGAATCATTAAGCAGATTCTGTCTAGCCAGACAATCACAACACTATAATCAAATTTATTCCAATCAGAAATAGAAATTAAATTTAAAAAACAAACATACGTAAGGAGACATAAACTTCTGGGGGCTTCTCCCAGCACATTCCACTCTCATTTCCAACCTCGGAACACTACCTCCAGGAAGATTCCATTGCCCTAGTAACAAGAGTTGATAACGTAATAATGCTGCCACCTCGTGGCTATTTCCCACAACTGCAGGTTTAAAACCAGTGCTAATGGTTGCTTAACAGTCACAAGGACTGCAGCGCTGTCAATGACACCTGCCCTGAAAAAATGCCCTGGGGTAGGGAATAGGCAAGGAAATTCAACACATGACAAATTTTTCAAGAAGTCAATGTGAAGAGGGAAGTTGTACGCACTCCTTAAAAAAAAAGAAAACAAAAAAAATGAAATGCCTGAAGCTCGGTATAAGGAATTTTTAGCCTCATGCAAATCCAGCTCCCCAAAAGGTTTCAGCTCACACCAGTCAAATGACCATCAGGAAAAACTCTACAAACTATAAATGCTGAAGGGGTTTTAGAGCACTGTGTACCTTCTAGCTGCTGGTGGGATGGAAAGTGGTAACAGCACTAACGAAAACTGGATGGAGGTGCTTTAAAGGTAAAAATTGAGCTACCATATGATGCGGCAGGGCACCTTTTGGGCCTATAACCGAAGACCACCAGAACCGGAAGACAGAGGCAGGCAAATGTGCACTGCAGCAATATTGAAATAGCCAAGACATGGAAGCCAGAAAAAGGTGCATACACACATGAACGGACAAGGAAGAAGTGGTATACGGACAGAATGGAATAGTAGCCTCGGGAAAATATAAACAATGCCGTTTTCAGGACTACAGATGAGCCTAGAAATAATCATATTAGGTTAAGTAAGTCAAAAGGGAATGACAAATATCCTATGATATCATTTATATACGTTATCCTAATATTGCTACCAATGAACATTCTTCCACAGAAAAATACACTCACACACTTATAAAACGAACTAATGGTTAGCCAGAATGAAAGGTGGCAGCATGGATAATTTAGGACTATGGGGCTTACATACATATACTAATGTATGTTAAATGTATATAAACATATAACATATAAATTATATGAATTAGGTAATCAGCAATACATATAAAATATATAATGACAAACAACCTACCAAATACCAAGCGAGGTCTACACAACATTCTGCAAAAACATACATGGTAACAGGATCCGAAGATGAACAGACATATGTATGAATTATTAAGCAGATTCTGTCCAGCCAGACAATCACAACACTCTAATCAAATTTACTCTGATAAGAAACAGAAATTAAATTTAAAAAACAAACATAAGTAAGGAGACATAAACTTCTTGGGGCTTGTCCCAGCATATTCCATTCTAAGTTACAACCTCGGAACACTACCTCCAGGAAGACTCTGTTGCCCTATTAACAAGAGTTGAAAACGTAATACTGTTGCCGCCTTGTGGCTGTTTCCCACAACAGCAGTTTTAAACACAGTGCTAATTGTTGCTTAATAGGCACAAGGACTGCAGGGCTGTAAATGACACCTGCCCTCAAAAAATGTCCTGGGGTAGGGAATAGGCAAGAACATTCAACACATGACAAATTTTTCAAGAAGTCAATGTGAAGAGGGTAGTTGTACTCACTCTTTAAAATAAAAAGAAAAGAAAAGAAGGAAATGCCGAAAGCTCGTTATAAGAAATTATTACCCTCATGCACATCCGACCTCCAAAAAGCTTTCAGCTCACTCCAGTCAAATGACCATCAGCAAAAATTGTACAAACTATAAATGCTGAAGGGGTATAAGAGAACTATGTACCTTCTAGCTGTTGGTGGGATGTAAAGTGGTAACAGCACTAACGAAAACTGGATGGAGCTGCTTTAAAGGTAAAAATTAAGCTACCATATGATGCGGCAGGGCACCTTTTGGGCCTATAACCCAAGACCACCAGAACCGGAAAGACAGAGGCAGGCAAAGGTGCACTGCAGCAATATTGAAATAGCCAAGACATGGAAGCAAGATAAAGGTCCATACACAGAAGAATGGGCAAAGAAGAAGTGGTATACGGACAGAGTGGAATAGTAGCCTCGGGATAACAATGAACCATGTCATTTTCATGACTATAGATGAGCCTAAAAATAATCATATTAGGTTAAGTAAGTCAAAGGGTTGACAAATATCCTATGATATCATTTATACATGTTATCGTAAGACTGCTACCAATGAACATCTTTCCACAGAGAAAGACACTCACAGATTTATAAAACAAAGTAATGGTTAGCCAAAATGAAAGGTGGTAGGATGGATAAATTAGGACTATGGGGCTAACATACATATACTAATGTGTGTTACATGTATACAAACATATAACATATAAACTATATGAATTATATAATCACCAGTACATATAAAATATATAAAGACAAATCATCTACCAAATACCAAGGGAGGACTACTCAACATTCTGCAATAACATACATTGTAACAGGATCCGACGATGAACAGACATATGTAGGAATCATTAAGCAGATTCTGTGAAGCCAGACAATCACAACACTCTAATCAACTTTATTCCAATAAGAAATAGAATTTAAATTAAAAAAAACAAACATAAGTAAGGAGACAAACTTCTGGGGGCCTGTCCCAGCACATTCCACTCTCATTTCCAACTTCGGAACACTACCTCCAGGAAGACTCTCTTGCCCTAGTAACAAGAGTTGATAACGTAATAATGCTGCCACATTGTGGCTGTTTCCCACAGCAGCAGCTTTAAACCCACTGCTAATTGTTGCTTAATAGTCACAAGGACTGCAGGGCTGTAAATGACACCTGCCCTCAGAAAATGCCCTGGCGTTGGGAATAGGCAAGAAAATTCAACACATGACAAACTTTTCAAGAACTCAATATGAAGAGGGAAGCTCTACTCACTCTAAAAAAAAGAAAAGAAAAAAAAGGAGACGCCTAAAGCTCAGTATAAGGAATTATTAGCCACATGCAAATCCAACCTCCAAAAAGATTTCAGCTCACACCAGTCCAATGACCATCAGCAAAAATGCTACGAACTATAAATGTTGAAGGGGTTTTAGAGAACTGTGTACCTACTAGCTGCTTGTGGTATGTAAAGTGGTAACAGCACTAAGGAAAACAGGATGGAGCTGTTTCAAAGGTAAAAATTGAGATACCATATGATGCGGTAGGGCACCTTTTAGGCCTAAAACCGAACACCACCAGAACCAGAATGACAGCGGCAGGCAAATATGCACTGCAACAATACTGAGAGAGCCAAGACATGGAAGTAAAAAAAAAGGTCCCAAAACAGATGAATGGACACAGAAGAACTGGTATACGAACCGAATGGAATAGTAGCCTCGGGATAAAAATGAACAATGCCGTTTTCAGGACTACATATGAGCCTAGAAATAATCATATTAGTTTAAGTAAGTCAAATGGGAATGACAAATATCCTATGATATCATTTATACATGTTATCTTAAGATTGCCACCAATGAACATATTTCCACAGAAAAAGACACCCACAGACTAACAAAACAAACAAATGGTTAGCCAAAATGAAAGGTGGGAGAATGGATAAATTAGGACTATGGGGTAACATACATATACTAATGTATGCTAAATGTATATAAACATATAACATATAAACTATATGAATTATTAAATCACCAATACATATAAAATATATAATGACGAAATACCTACCAAATACCAAGGTAGGTCTACACAACATTCTGCAATAACATACATGGTAACAGGATCCGAAGATGAACAGACATATGTATGAATCATTAAGCAGATTCTGTATAGCCAGAGAATCACAACACTCTAATGAAATATACCCCGATAAGAAACAGAAATTAAATTAAAAAAACAAACATAAGTAAGGAGACATAAACTTCTGGTGGCTTGTCCCAACACATTCCACTCTCATTTCCAACCTCGGAACACTATGTCCAGGAAGACTCTTTTGCCCTAGCAACAAGAGTTGAGAACGTAATAATGCTGCCTCCTTGTGGCTGTTTCCCACAACAGCAGCTTTAAACTCAGTGCTAATGGTCGTTTAATAGTCAAAAGGACTGCAGGGCTGTAAATGACACCTGCCCTCAGAAAATGTCCTGGGGTTGGGAAGAGGCAAGAAAATTCAGCACATGACAAATTTTTCAAGAACTCAATATGAAGAGGGAAGCTGTAATCATTCTATTAAAAAAAAGAAAAGAAAAAAAAAAGGACATGCCTAAAGCTCAGTATAAGGAATTATTAGCCACATGCAAATCCAACCTCCAAAAAGGTTTCAGCTCACACCAGTCAAATGACCATCAGCGAAAGGTCTACAAACTAGAAATGCTGAAGGGGTTTGAGAGAACTGTGTACCTTCCAGCTGCTGGTGGGATGGAAAGTGGTAACAACACTAGTGAAAACTGGATGGAACTGCTTTAAAGGTAAAAATTGAGCTACCATATGGTACGGCAGGGAACCTTTTGGGCACATAACCTAAGATCACTAGAAGCGGAAAGACAGAGGCAGGTAAATGTGCAGCAATACTGAAATAGCCAAGACATGGAAGCAAGAAAAAGGTCCATACACAGATGAATGGACAAAGAAGAAGTGCGATACGGAGAGAACGGAGTAGGGGCCTCGGGATAAAAATGAACAATGCCATTTTCAGAACTGCAGATGAACCTAGAAATAATCATATTAGGTTAATTATGTCAAAGGGTTGACAAATATCCTATGATATCATTTATACATGTTATCCTAAGACTGCTACCAATGAACATATTTCCACAGAGAAAGACACTCACAGATTTATAAAACAAAGTAATGCTTAGCCAAAATGACCGTTGGCAGGATGGATAAATTAGGACTATGGGGTAACATACATATACTAATGTATGTTAAATGTATATAAATATATAACATATAAACTATATGAATTATATAATCACCAATACATATAAAATATGTAATGACAAAACATCTACCAAATGCCAAGCAAGGTCTCCTCAACATTTTGCAATAACATACATGGAAACAGGATCCGACGATGAATAGACATATGTATGAATCATTAAGCAGATTCGGTCTAGCCAGACAATCACAACACTATAATCAAATTTATTCCAATCAGAAATAGAAATTAAATTTAAAAAACAAACATACGTAAGGAGACATAAACTTCTGGGGGCTTCTCCCAGCACATTCCACTCTCATTTCCAACCTCGGAACACTACCTCCAGGAAGATTCCATTGCCCTAGTAACAAGAGTTGATAACGTAATAATGCTGCCACCTCGTGGCTATTTCCCACAACTGCAGGTTTAAAACCAGTGCTAATGGTTGCTTAACAGTCACAAGGACTGCAGCGCTGTCAATGACACCTGCCCTGAAAAAATGCCCTGGGGTAGGGAATAGGCAAGGAAATTCAACACATGACAAATTTTTCAAGAAGTCAATGTGAAGAGGGAAGTTGTACGCACTCCTTAAAAAAAAGAAAACAAAAAAAATGAAATGCCTGAAGCTCGGTATAAGGAATTTTTAGCCTCATGCAAATCCAGCTCCCCAAAAGGTTTCAGCTCACACCAGTCAAATGACCATCAGGAAAAACTCTACAAACTATAAATGCTGAAGGGGTTTTAGAGCACTGTGTACCTTCTAGCTGCTGGTGGGATGGAAAGTGGTAACAGCACTAACGAAAACTGGATGGAGGTGCTTTAAAGGTAAAAATTGAGCTACCATATGATGCGGCAGGGCACCTTTTGGGCCTATAACCGAAGACCACCAGAACCGGAAGACAGAGGCAGGCAAATGTGCACTGCAGCAATATTGAAATAGCCAAGACATGGAAGCCAGAAAAAGGTGCATACACACATGAACGGACAAGGAAGAAGTGGTATACGGACAGAATGGAATAGTAGCCTCGGGAAAATATAAACAATGCCGTTTTCAGGACTACAGATGAGCCTAGAAATAATCATATTAGGTTAAGTAAGTCAAAAGGGAATGACAAATATCCTATGATATCATTTATATACGTTATCCTAATATTGCTACCAATGAACATTCTTCCACAGAAAAATACACTCACACACTTATAAAACGAACTAATGGTTAGCCAGAATGAAAGGTGGCAGCATGGATAATTTAGGACTATGGGGCTTACATACATATACTAATGTATGTTAAATGTATATAAACATATAACATATAAATTATATGAATTAGGTAATCAGCAATACATATAAAATATATAATGACAAACAACCTACCAAATACCAAGCGAGGTCTACACAACATTCTGCAAAAACATACATGGTAACAGGATCCGAAGATGAACAGACATATGTATGAATTATTAAGCAGATTCTGTCCAGCCAGACAATCACAACACTCTAATCAAATTTACTCTGATAAGAAACAGAAATTAAATTTAAAAAACAAACATAAGTAAGGAGACATAAACTTCTTGGGGCTTGTCCCAGCATATTCCATTCTAAGTTACAACCTCGGAACACTACCTCCAGGAAGACTCTGTTGCCCTATTAACAAGAGTTGAAAACGTAATACTGTTGCCGCCTTGTGGCTGTTTCCCACAACAGCAGTTTTAAACACAGTGCTAATTGTTGCTTAATAGGCACAAGGACTGCAGGGCTGTAAATGACACCTGCCCTCAAAAAATGTCCTGGGGTAGGGAATAGGCAAGAACATTCAACACATGACAAATTTTTCAAGAAGTCAATGTGAAGAGGGTAGTTGTACTCACTCTTTAAAATAAAAAGAAAAGAAAAGAAGGAAATGCCGAAAGCTCGTTATAAGAAATTATTACCCTCATGCACATCCGACCTCCAAAAAGCTTTCAGCTCACTCCAGTCAAATGACCATCAGCAAAAATTGTACAAACTATAAATGCTGAAGGGGTATAAGAGAACTATGTACCTTCTAGCTGTTGGTGGGATGTAAAGTGGTAACAGCACTAACGAAAACTGGATGGAGCTGCTTTAAAGGTAAAAATTAAGCTACCATATGATGCGGCAGGGCATCTTTTGGGCCTATAACCCAAGACCACCAGAACCGGAAAGACAGAGGCAGGCAAAGGTGCACTGCAGCAATATTGAAATAGCCAAGACATGGAAGCAAGATAAAGGTCCATACACAGAAGAATGGGCAAAGAAGAAGTGGTATACGGACAGAGTGGAATAGTAGCCTCGGGATAACAATGAACCATGTCATTTTCATGACTATAGATGAGCCTAAAAATAATCATATTAGGTTAAGTAAGTCAAAGGGTTGACAAATATCCTATGATATCATTTATACATGTTATCGTAAGACTGCTACCAATGAACATCTTTCCACAGAGAAAGACACTCACAGATTTATAAAACAAAGTAATGGTTAGCCAAAATGAAAGGTGGTAGGATGGATAAATTAGGACTATGGGGCTAACATACATATACTAATGTGTGTTACATGTATACAAACATATAACATATAAACTATATGAATTATATAATCACCAGTACATATAAAATATATAAAGACAAATCATCTACCAAATACCAAGGGAGGACTACTCAACATTCTGCAATAACATACATTGTAACAGGATCCGACGATGAACAGACATATGTAGGAATCATTAAGCAGATTCTGTGAAGCCAGACAATCACAACACTCTAATCAACTTTATTCCAATAAGAAATAGAATTTAAATTAAAAAAAACAAACATAAGTAAGGAGACAAACTTCTGGGGGCCTGTCCCAGCACATTCCACTCTCATTTCCAACTTCGGAACACTACCTCCAGGAAGACTCTCTTGCCCTAGTAACAAGAGTTGATAACGTAATAATGCTGCCACATTGTGGCTGTTTCCCACAGCAGCAGCTTTAAACCCACTGCTAATTGTTGCTTAATAGTCACAAGGACTGCAGGGCTGTAAATGACACCTGCCCTCAGAAAATGCCCTGGCGTTGGGAATAGGCAAGAAAATTCAACACATGACAAACTTTTCAAGAACTCAATATGAAGAGGGAAGCTCTACTCACTCTAAAAAAAAGAAAAGAAAAAAAAGGAGACGCCTAAAGCTCAGTATAAGGAATTATTAGCCACATGCAAATCCAACCTCCAAAAAGATTTCAGCTCACACCAGTCCAATGACCATCAGCAAAAATGCTACGAACTATAAATGTTGAAGGGGTTTTAGAGAACTGTGTACCTACTAGCTGCTTGTGGTATGTAAAGTGGTAACAGCACTAAGGAAAACAGGATGGAGCTGTTTCAAAGGTAAAAATTGAGATACCATATGATGCGGTAGGGCACCTTTTAGGCCTAAAACCGAACACCACCAGAACCAGAATGACAGCGGCAGGCAAATATGCACTGCAACAATACTGAGAGAGCCAAGACATGGAAGTAAAAAAAAAGGTCCCAAAACAGATGAATGGACACAGAAGAACTGGTATACGAACCGAATGGAATAGTAGCCTCGGGATAAAAATGAACAATGCCGTTTTCAGGACTACATATGAGCCTAGAAATAATCATATTAGTTTAAGTAAGTCAAATGGGAATGACAAATATCCTATGATATCATTTATACATGTTATCTTAAGATTGCCACCAATGAACATATTTCCACAGAAAAAGACACCCACAGACTAACAAAACAAACAAATGGTTAGCCAAAATGAAAGGTGGGAGAATGGATAAATTAGGACTATGGGGTAACATACATATACTAATGTATGCTAAATGTATATAAACATATAACATATAAACTATATGAATTATTAAATCACCAATACATATAAAATATATAATGACGAAATACCTACCAAATACCAAGGTAGGTCTACACAACATTCTGCAATAACATACATGGTAACAGGATCCGAAGATGAACAGACATATGTATGAATCATTAAGCAGATTCTGTATAGCCAGAGAATCACAACACTCTAATGAAATATACCCCGATAAGAAACAGAAATTAAATTAAAAAAACAAACATAAGTAAGGAGACATAAACTTCTGGTGGCTTGTCCCAACACATTCCACTCTCATTTCCAACCTCGGAACACTATGTCCAGGAAGACTCTTTTGCCCTAGCAACAAGAGTTGAGAACGTAATAATGCTGCCTCCTTGTGGCTGTTTCCCACAACAGCAGCTTTAAACTCAGTGCTAATGGTCGTTTAATAGTCAAAAGGACTGCAGGGCTGTAAATGACACCTGCCCTCAGAAAATGTCCTGGGGTTGGGAAGAGGCAAGAAAATTCAGCACATGACAAATTTTTCAAGAACTCAATATGAAGAGGGAAGCTGTAATCATTCTATTAAAAAAAAGAAAAGAAAAAAAAAGGACATGCCTAAAGCTCAGTATAAGGAATTATTAGCCACATGCAAATCCAACCTCCAAAAAGGTTTCAGCTCACACCAGTCAAATGACCATCAGCGAAAGGTCTACAAACTAGAAATGCTGAAGGGGTTTGAGAGAACTGTGTACCTTCCAGCTGCTGGTGGGATGGAAAGTGGTAACAACACTAGTGAAAACTGGATGGAACTGCTTTAAAGGTAAAAATTGAGCTACCATATGGTACGGCAGGGAACCTTTTGGGCACATAACCTAAGATCACTAGAAGCGGAAAGACAGAGGCAGGTAAATGTGCAGCAATACTGAAATAGCCAAGACATGGAAGCAAGAAAAAGGTCCATACACAGATGAATGGACAAAGAAGAAGTGCGATACGGAGAGAACGGAGTAGGGGCCTCGGGATAAAAATGAACAATGCCATTTTCAGAACTGCAGATGAACCTAGAAATAATCATATTAGGTTAATTATGTCAAAGGGTTGACAAATATCCTATGATATCATTTATACATGTTATCCTAAGACTGCTACCAATGAACATATTTCCACAGAGAAAGACACTCACAGATTTATAAAACAAAGTAATGCTTAGCCAAAATGACCGTTGGCAGGATGGATAAATTAGGACTATGGGGTAACATACATATACTAATGTATGTTAAATGTATATAAATATATAACATATAAACTATATGAATTATATAATCACCAATACATATAAAATATGTAATGACAAAACATCTACCAAATGCCAAGCAAGGTCTCCTCAACATTTTGCAATAACATACATGGAAACAGGATCCGACGATGAATAGACATATGTATGAATCATTAAGCAGATTCGGTCTAGCCAGACAATCACAACACTATAATCAAATTTATTCCAATCAGAAATAGAAATTAAATTTAAAAAACAAACATACGTAAGGAGACATAAACTTCTGGGGGCTTCTCCCAGCACATTCCACTCTCATTTCCAACCTCGGAACACTACCTCCAGGAAGATTCCATTGCCCTAGTAACAAGAGTTGATAACGTAATAATGCTGCCACCTCGTGGCTATTTCCCACAACTGCAGGTTTAAAACCAGTGCTAATGGTTGCTTAACAGTCACAAGGACTGCAGCGCTGTCAATGACACCTGCCCTGAAAAAATGCCCTGGGGTAGGGAATAGGCAAGGAAATTCAACACATGACAAATTTTTCAAGAAGTCAATGTGAAGAGGGAAGTTGTACGCACTCCTTAAAAAAAAGAAAACAAAAAAAATGAAATGCCTGAAGCTCGGTATAAGGAATTTTTAGCCTCATGCAAATCCAGCTCCCCAAAAGGTTTCAGCTCACACCAGTCAAATGACCATCAGGAAAAACTCTACAAACTATAAATGCTGAAGGGGTTTTAGAGCACTGTGTACCTTCTAGCTGCTGGTGGGATGGAAAGTGGTAACAGCACTAACGAAAACTGGATGGAGGTGCTTTAAAGGTAAAAATTGAGCTACCATATGATGCGGCAGGGCACCTTTTGGGCCTATAACCGAAGACCACCAGAACCGGAAGACAGAGGCAGGCAAATGTGCACTGCAGCAATATTGAAATAGCCAAGACATGGAAGCCAGAAAAAGGTGCATACACACATGAACGGACAAGGAAGAAGTGGTATACGGACAGAATGGAATAGTAGCCTCGGGAAAATATAAACAATGCCGTTTTCAGGACTACAGATGAGCCTAGAAATAATCATATTAGGTTAAGTAAGTCAAAAGGGAATGACAAATATCCTATGATATCATTTATATACGTTATCCTAATATTGCTACCAATGAACATTCTTCCACAGAAAAATACACTCACACACTTATAAAACGAACTAATGGTTAGCCAGAATGAAAGGTGGCAGCATGGATAATTTAGGACTATGGGGCTTACATACATATACTAATGTATGTTAAATGTATATAAACATATAACATATAAATTATATGAATTAGGTAATCAGCAATACATATAAAATATATAATGACAAACAACCTACCAAATACCAAGCGAGGTCTACACAACATTCTGCAAAAACATACATGGTAACAGGATCCGAAGATGAACAGACATATGTATGAATTATTAAGCAGATTCTGTCCAGCCAGACAATCACAACACTCTAATCAAATTTACTCTGATAAGAAACAGAAATTAAATTTAAAAAACAAACATAAGTAAGGAGACATAAACTTCTTGGGGCTTGTCCCAGCATATTCCATTCTAAGTTACAACCTCGGAACACTACCTCCAGGAAGACTCTGTTGCCCTATTAACAAGAGTTGAAAACGTAATACTGTTGCCGCCTTGTGGCTGTTTCCCACAACAGCAGTTTTAAACACAGTGCTAATTGTTGCTTAATAGGCACAAGGACTGCAGGGCTGTAAATGACACCTGCCCTCAAAAAATGTCCTGGGGTAGGGAATAGGCAAGAACATTCAACACATGACAAATTTTTCAAGAAGTCAATGTGAAGAGGGTAGTTGTACTCACTCTTTAAAATAAAAAGAAAAGAAAAGAAGGAAATGCCGAAAGCTCGTTATAAGAAATTATTACCCTCATGCACATCCGACCTCCAAAAAGCTTTCAGCTCACTCCAGTCAAATGACCATCAGCAAAAATTGTACAAACTATAAATGCTGAAGGGGTATAAGAGAACTATGTACCTTCTAGCTGTTGGTGGGATGTAAAGTGGTAACAGCACTAACGAAAACTGGATGGAGCTGCTTTAAAGGTAAAAATTAAGCTACCATATGATGCGGCAGGGCACCTTTTGGGCCTATAACCCAAGACCACCAGAACCGGAAAGACAGAGGCAGGCAAAGGTGCACTGCAGCAATATTGAAATAGCCAAGACATGGAAGCAAGATAAAGGTCCATACACAGAAGAATGGGCAAAGAAGAAGTGGTATACGGACAGAGTGGAATAGTAGCCTCGGGATAACAATGAACCATGTCATTTTCATGACTATAGATGAGCCTAAAAATAATCATATTAGGTTAAGTAAGTCAAAGGGTTGACAAATATCCTATGATATCATTTATACATGTTATCGTAAGACTGCTACCAATGAACATCTTTCCACAGAGAAAGACACTCACAGATTTATAAAACAAAGTAATGGTTAGCCAAAATGAAAGGTGGTAGGATGGATAAATTAGGACTATGGGGCTAACATACATATACTAATGTGTGTTACATGTATACAAACATATAACATATAAACTATATGAATTATATAATCACCAGTACATATAAAATATATAAAGACAAATCATCTACCAAATACCAAGGGAGGTCTACTCAACATTCTGCAATAACATACATTGTAACAGGATCCGACGATGAACAGACATATGTAGGAATCATTAAGCAGATTCTGTGAAGCCAGACAATCACAACACTCTAATCAACTTTATTCCAATAAGAAATAGAATTTAAATTAAAAAAAACAAACATAAGTAAGGAGACAAACTTCTGGGGGCCTGTCCCAGCACATTCCACTCTCATTTCCAACTTTGGAACACTACCTCCAGGAAGACTCTCTTGCCCTAGTAACAAGAGTTGATAACGTAATAATGCTGCCACATTGTGGCTGTTTCCCACAGCAGCAGCTTTAAACCCACTGCTAATTGTTGCTTAATAGTCACAAGGACTGCAGGGCTGTAAATGACACCTGCCCTCAGAAAATGCCCTGGCGTTGGGAATAGGCAAGAAAATTCAACACATGACAAACTTTTCAAGAACTCAATATGAAGAGGGAAGCTCTACTCACTCTAAAAAAAAGAAAAGAAAAAAAAGGAGACGCCTAAAGCTCAGTATAAGGAATTATTAGCCACATGCAAATCCAACCTCCAAAAAGATTTCAGCTCACACCAGTCCAATGACCATCAGCAAAAATGCTACGAACTATAAATGTTGAAGGGGTTTTAGAGAACTGTGTACCTACTAGCTGCTTGTGGTATGTAAAGTGGTAACAGCACTAAGGAAAACAGGATGGAGCTGTTTCAAAGGTAAAAATTGAGCTACCATATGATGCGGTAGGGCACCTTTTAGGCCTAAAACCGAAGACCACCAGAACCGGAATGACAGCGGCAGGCAAATATGCACTGCAACAATACTGAGAGAGCCAAGACATGGAAGTAAAAAAAAAGGTCCCAAAACAGATGAATGGACACAGAAGAACTGGTATACGAACCGAATGGAATAGTAGCCTCGGGATAAAAATGAACAATGCCGTTTTCAGGACTACATATGAGCCTAGAAATAATCATATTAGTTTAAGTAAGTCAAATGGGAATGACAAATATCCTATGATATCATTTATACATGTTATCTTAAGATTGCCACCAATGAACATATTTCCACAGAAAAAGACACCCACAGACTAACAAAACAAACAAATGGTTAGCCAAAATGAAAGGTGGGAGAATGGATAAATTAGGACTATGGGGTAACATACATATACTAATGTATGCTAAATGTATATAAACATATAACATATAAACTATATGAATTATTAAATCACCAATACATATAAAATATATAATGACGAAATACCTACCAAATACCAAGGTAGGTCTACACAACATTCTGCAATAACATACATGGTAACAGGATCCGAAGATGAACAGACATATGTATGAATCATTAAGCAGATTCTGTATAGCCAGAGAATCACAACACTCTAATGAAATATACCCCGATAAGAAACAGAAATTAAATTAAAAAAACAAACATAAGTAAGGAGACATAAACTTCTGGTGGCTTGTCCCAACACATTCCACTCTCATTTCCAACCTCGGAACACTATGTCCAGGAAGACTCTTTTGCCCTAGCAACAAGAGTTGAGAACGTAATAATGCTGCCGCCTTGTGGCTGTTTCCCACAACAGCAGCTTTAAACTCAGTGCTAATGGTCGTTTAATAGTCAAAAGGACTGCAGGGCTGTAAATAACACCTGCCCTCAGAAAATGCCCTGGGGTTGGGAAGAGGCAAGAAAATTCAACACATGACAAATTTTTCAAGAACTCAATATGAAGAGGGAAGCTGTAATCATTCTATTAAAAAAAAGAAAAGAAAAAAAAGGACATGCCTAAAGCTCAGTATAAGGAATTATTAGCCACATGCAAATCCAACCTCCAAAAAGGTTTCAGCTCACACCAGTCAAATGACCATCAGCAAAAAGTCTACAAACTAGAAATGCTGAAGGGGTTTGAGAGAACTGTGTACCTTCCAGCTGCTGGTGGGATGGAAAGTGGTAACAACACTAGTGAAAACTGGATGGAACTGCTTTAAAGGTAAAAATTGAGCTACCATATGGTACGGCAGGGAACCTTTTGGGCACATAACCTAAGATCACTAGAAGCGGAAAGACAGAGGCAGGTAAATGTGCAGCAATACTGAAATAGCCAAGACATGGAAGCAAGAAAAAGGTCCATACACAGATGAATGGACAAAGAAGAAGTGGGATACTAAGAGAAGGGAGTAGGGGCCTCGGGATAAAAATGAACAATGCCATTCTCAGAACTGCAGATGAACCTAGAAATAATCATATTAGGTTAATTATGTCAAAGGGTTGACAAATATCCTATGATATCATTTATACATGTTATCCTAAGACTGCTACCAATGAACATATTTCCACAGAGAAAGGCACTCACAGATTTATAAAACAAAGTAATGCTCAGCCAAAATGACCGTTGGCAGGATGGATAAATTAGGACTATGGGGTAACATACATATACTAATGTATGTTAAATGTATATAAATATATAACATATAAACTATATGAATTATATAATCACCAATACATATAAAATATGTAATGACAAAACATCTACCAAATGCCAAGGAAGGTCTCCTCAACATTTTGCAATAACATACATGGTAACAGGATCCGACGATGAATAGACATATGTATGAATCATTAAGCAGATTCTGTCTAGCCAGACAATCACAACACTATAATCAAATTTATTCCAATCAGAAATAGAAATTAAATTTAAAAAACAAACATACGTAAGGAGACATAAACTTCTGGGGGCTTCTCCCAGCACATTCCACTCTCATTTCCAACCTCGGAACACTACCTCCAGGAAGATTCCGTTGCCCTAGTAACAAGAGTTGATAACGTAATAATGCTGCCACCTCGTGGCTATTTCCCACAACTGCAGGTTTAAAACCAGTGCTAATGGTTGCTTAACAGTCACAAGGACTGCAGCGCTGTCAATGACACCTGCCCTGAAAAAATGCCCTGGGGTAGGGAATAGGCAAGGAAATTCAACACATGACAAATTTTTCAAGAAGTCAATGTGAAGAGGGAAGTTGTACGCACTCCTTAAAAAAAAAGAAAACAAAAAAAATGAAATGCCTGAAGCTCGGTATAAGGAATTTTTAGCCTCATGCAAATCCAGCTCCCCAAAAGGTTTCAGCTCACACCAGTCAAATGACCATTAGCAAAAAGTCTACAAACTATAAATGCTGAAGGGGTTTTAGAGAACTGTGTACCTTCTAGCTGCTGGTGGGATGGAAAGTGGTAACAGCACTAACGAAAACTGGATGGAGGTGCTTTAAAGGTAAAAATTGAGCTACCATATGATGCGGCAGGGCACCTTTTGGGCCTATAACCGAAGACCACCAGAACCGGAAGACAGAGGCAGGCAAATGTGCACTGCAGCAATATTGAAATAGCCAAGACATGGAAGCCAGAAAAAGGTGCATACACACATGAATGGACAAGGAAGAAGTGGTATACGGACAGAATGGAATAGTAGCCTCGGGAAAATATAAACAATGCCGTTTTCAGGACTACAGATGAGCCTAGAAATAATCATATTAGGTTAAGTAAGTCAAAAGGGAATGACAAATATCCTATGATATCATTTATATACGTTATCCTAATATTGTTACCAATGAACATTCTTCCACAGAAAAATACACTCACACACTTATAAAACGAACTAATGGTTAGCCAGAATGAAAGGTGGCAGCATGGATAAATTAGGACTATGGGGCTAACATACATATACTAATGTATGTTAAATGTATATAAACATATAACATATAAATTATATGAATTAGGTAATCAGCAATACATATAAAATATATAATGACAAACAACCTACCAAATACCAAGCGAGGTCTACACAACATTCTGCAAAAACATACATGGTAACAGGATCCGAAGATGAACAGACATATGTATGAATTATTAAGCAGTTTCTGTCCAGCCAGACAATCACAACACTCTAATCAAATTTACTCTGATAAGAAATAGAAATTAAATTTAAAAAACAAACATAAGTAAGGAGACATAAACTTCTTGGGGCTTGTCCCAGCATATTCCATTCTAAGTTACAACCTCGGAACACTACCTCCAGGAAGACTCTGTTGCCCTATTAACAAGAGTTGAAAACGTAATACTGTTGCCGCCTTGTGGCTGTTTCCCACAACAGCAGTTTTAAACACAGTGCTAATTGTTGCTTAATAGGCACAAGGACTGCAGGGCTGTAAATGACACCTGCCCTCAAAAAATGTCCTGGGGTAGGGAATAGGCAAGAACATTCAACACATGACAAATTTTTCAAGAAGTCAATGTGAAGAGGGTAGTTGTACTCACTCTTTAAAATAAAAAGTAAAGAAAAGAAGGAAATGCCGAAAGCTCGTTATAAGAAATTATTACCCTCATGCACATCCGACCTCCAAAAAGCTTTCAGCTCACTCCAGTCAAATGACCCTCAGCAAAAATTGTACAAACTATAAATGCTGAAGGGGTATAAGAGAACTGTGTACCTTCTAGCTGTTGGTGGGATGTAAAGTGGTAACAGCACTAACGAAAACTGGATGGAGCTGCTTTAAAGGTAAAAATTAAGCTACCATATGATGCGGCAGGGCACCTTTTGGGCCTATAACCCAAGACCACCAGAACCGGAAAGACAGAGGCAGGCAAAGGTGCACTGCAGCAATATTGAAATAGCCAAGACATGGAAGCAAGATAAAGGTCCATACACAGAAGAATGGGCAAAGAAGAAGTGGTATACGGACAGAGTGGAATAGTAGCCTCGGGATAACAATGAACCATGTCATTTTCATGACTATAGATGAGCCTAAAAATAATCATATTAGGTTAAGTAAGTCAAAGGGTTGACAAATATCCTATGATATCATTTATACATGTTATCGTAAGACTGCTACCAATGAACATCTTTCCACAGAGAAAGACACTCACAGATTTATAAAACAAAGTAATGGTTAGCCAAAATGAAAGGTGGTAGGATGGATAAATTAGGACTATGGGGCTAACATACATATACTAATGTGTGTTACATGTATACAAACATATAACATATAAACTATATGAATTATATAATCACCAGTACATATAAAATATATAAAGACAAATCATCTACCAAATACCAAGGGAGGACTACTCAACATTCTGCAATAACATACATTGTAACAGGATCCGACGATGAACAGACATATGTAGGAATCATTAAGCAGATTCTGTGAAGCCAGACAATCACAACACTCTAATCAACTTTATTCCAATAAGAAATAGAATTTAAATTAAAAAAAACAAACATAAGTAAGGAGACAAACTTCTGGGGGCCTGTCCCAGCACATTCCACTCTCATTTCCAACTTCGGAACACTACCTCCAGGAAGACTCTCTTGCCCTAGTAACAAGAGTTGATAACGTAATAATGCTGCCACATTGTGGCTGTTTCCCACAGCAGCAGCTTTAAACCCACTGCTAATTGTTGCTTAATAGTCACAAGGACTGCAGGGCTGTAAATGACACCTGCCCTCAGAAAATGCCCTGGCGTTGGGAATAGGCAAGAAAATTCAACACATGACAAACTTTTCAAGAACTCAATATGAAGAGAGAAGCTCTACTCACTCTAAAAAAAAGAAAAGAAAAAAAAGGAGACGCCTAAAGCTCAGTATAAGGAATTATTAGCCACATGCAAATCCAACCTCCAAAAAGATTTCAGCTCACACCAGTCCAATGACCATCAGCAAAAATGCTACGAACTATAAATGTTGAAGGGGTTTTAGAGAACTGTGTACCTACTAGCTGCTTGTGGTATGTAAAGTGGTAACAGCACTAAGGAAAACAGGATGGAGCTGTTTCAAAGGTAAAAATTGAGCTACCATATGATGCGGTAGGGCACCTTTTAGGCCTAAAACCGAAGACCACCAGAACCGGAATGACAGCGGCAGGCAAATATGCACTGCAACAATACTGAGAGAGCCAAGACATGGAAGTAAAAAAAAAGGTCCCAAAACAGATGAATGGACACAGAAGAACTGGTATACGAACCGAATGGAATAGTAGCCTCGGGATAAAAATGAACAATGCCGTTTTCAGGACTACATATGAGCCTAGAAATAATCATATTAGTTTAAGTAAGTCAAATGGGAATGACAAATATCCTATGATATCATTTATACATGTTATCTTAAGATTGCCACCAATGAACATATTTCCACAGAAAAAGACACCCACAGACTAACAAAACAAACAAATGGTTAGCCAAAATGAAAGGTGGGAGAATGGATAAATTAGGACTATGGGGTAACATACATATACTAATGTATGCTAAATGTATATAAACATATAACATATAAACTATATGAATTATTAAATCACCAATACATATAAAATATATAATGACGAAATACCTACCAAATACCAAGGTAGGTCTACACAACATTCTGCAATAACATACATGGTAACAGGATCCGAAGATGAACAGACATATGTATGAATCATTAAGCAGATTCTGTATAGCCAGAGAATCACAACACTCTAATGAAATATACCCCGATAAGAAACAGAAATTAAATTAAAAAAACAAACATAAGTAAGGAGACATAAACTTCTGGTGGCTTGTCCCAACACATTCCACTCTCATTTCCAACCTCGGAACACTATGTCCAGGAAGACTCTTTTGCCCTAGCAACAAGAGTTGAGAACGTAATAATGCCGCCGCCTTGTGGCTGTTTCCCACAACAGCAGCTTTAAACTCAGTGCTAATGGTCGTTTAATAGTCAAAAGGACTGCAGGGCTGTAAATAACACCTGCCCTCAGAAAATGCCCTGGGGTTGGGAAGAGGCAAGAAAATTCAACACATGACAAATTTTTCAAGAACTCAATATGAAGAGGGAAGCTGTAATCATTCTATTAAAAAAAAGAAAAGAAAAAAAAGGACATGCCTAAAGCTCAGTATAAGGAATTATTAGCCACATGCAAATCCAACCTCCAAAAAGGTTTCAGCTCACACCAGTCAAATGACCATCAGCAAAAAGTCTACAAACTAGAAATGCTGAAGGGGTTTGAGAGAACTGTGTACCTTCCAGCTGCTGGTGGGATGGAAAGTGGTAACAACACTAGTGAAAACTGGATGGAACTGCTTTAAAGGTAAAAATTGAGCTACCATATGGTACGGCAGGGAACCTTTTGGGCACATAACCTAAGATCACTAGAAGCGGAAAGACAGAGGCAGGTAAATGTGCAGCAATACTGAAATAGCCAAGACATGGAAGCAAGAAAAAGGTCCATACACAGATGAATGGACAAAGAAGAAGTGGGATACTAAGAGAAGGGAGTAGGGGCCTCGGGATAAAAATGAACAATGCCATTTTCAGAACTGCAGATGAACCTAGAAATAATCATACTAGGTTAATTATGTCAAAGGGTTGACAAATATCCTATGATATCATTTATACATGTTATCCTAAGACTGCTACCAATGAACATATTTCCACAGAGAAAGACACTCACAGATTTATAAAACAAAGTAATGCTTAGCCAAAATGACCGTTGGCAGGATGGATAAATTAGGACTATGGGGTAACATACATATACTAATGTATGTTAAATGTATATAAATATATAACATATAAACTATATGAATTATATAATCACCAATACATATAAAATATGTAATGACAAAATATCTACCAAATGCCAAGGAAGGTCTCCTCAACATTTTGCAATAACATACATGGTAACAGGATCCGACGATGAATAGACATATGTATGAATCATTAAGCAGATTCTGTCTAGCCAGACAATCACAACACTATAATCAAATTTATTCCAATCAGAAATAGAAATTAAATTTAAAAAACAAACATACGTAAGGAGACATAAACTTCTGGGGGCTTCTCCCAGCACATTCCACTCTCATTTCCAACCTCGGAACACTACCTCCAGGAAGATTCCGTTGCCCTAGTAACAAGAGTTGATAACGTAATAATGCTGCCACCTCGTGGCTATTTCCCACAACTGCAGGTTTAAAACCAGTGCTAATGGTTGCTTAACAGTCACAAGGACTGCAGCGCTGTCAATGACACCTGCCCTGAAAAAATGCCCTGGGGTAGGGAATAGGCAAGGAAATTCAACACATGACAAATTTTTCAAGAAGTCAATGTGAAGAGGGAAGTTGTACGCACTCCTTAAAAAAAAAGAAAACAAAAAAAATGAAATGCCTGAAGCTCGGTATAAGGAATTTTTAGCCTCATGCAAATCCAGCTCCCCAAAAGGTTTCAGCTCACACCAGTCAAATGACCATTAGCAAAAAGTCTACAAACTATAAATGCTGAAGGGGTTTTAGAGAACTGTGTACCTTCTAGCTGCTGGTGGGATGGAAAGTGGTAACAGCACTAACGAAAACTGGATGGAGGTGCTTTAAAGGTAAAAATTGAGCTACCATATGATGCGGCAGGGCACCTTTTGGGCCTATAACCGAAGACCACCAGAACCGGAAGACAGAGGCAGGCAAATGTGCACTGCAGCAATATTGAAATAGCCAAGACATGGAAGCCAGAAAAAGGTGCATACACACATGAATGGACAAGGAAGAAGTGGTATACGGACAGAATGGAATAGTAGCCTCGGGAAAATATAAACAATGCCGTTTTCAGGACTACAGATGAGCCTAGAAATAATCATATTAGGTTAACTAAGTCAAAAGGGAATGACAAATATCCTATGATATCATTTATATACGTTATCCTAATATTGCTACCAATGAACATTCTTCCACAGAAAAATACACTCACACACTTATAAAACGAACTAATGGTTAGCCAGAATGAAAGGTGGCAGCATGGATAAATTAGGACTATGGGGCTAACATACATATACTAATGTATGTTAAATGTATATAAACATATAACATATAAATTATATGAATTAGGTAATCAGCAATACATATAAAATATATAATGACAAACAACCTACCAAATACCAAGCGAGGTCTACACAACATTCTGCAAAAACATACATGGTAACAGGATCCGAAGATGAACAGACATATGTATGAATTATTAAGCAGTTTCTGTCCAGCCAGACAATCACAACACTCTAATCAAATTTACTCTGATAAGAAATAGAAATTAAATTTAAAAAAACAAACATAAGTAAGGAGACATAAACTTCTTGGGGCTTGTCCCAGCATATTCCATTCTAAGTTACAACCTCGGAACACTACCTCCAGGAAGACTCTGTTGCCCTATTAACAAGAGTTGAAAACGTAATACTGTTGCCGCCTTGTGGCTGTTTCCCACAACAGCAGTTTTAAACACAGTGCTAATTGTTGCTTAATAGGCACAAGGACTGCAGGGCTGTAAATGACACCTGCCCTCAAAAAATGTCCTGGGGTAGGGAATAGGCAAGAACATTCAACACATGACAAATTTTTCAAGAAGTCAATGTGAAGAGGGTAGTTGTACTCACTCTTTAAAATAAAAAGTAAAGAAAAGAAGGAAATGCCGAAAGCTCGTTATAAGAAATTATTACCCTCATGCACATCCGACCTCCAAAAAGCTTTCAGCTCACTCCAGTCAAATGACCCTCAGCAAAAATTGTACAAACTATAAATGCTGAAGGGGTATAAGAGAACTGTGTACCTTCTAGCTGTTGGTGGGATGTAAAGTGGTAACAGCACTAACGAAAACTGGATGGAGCTGCTTTAAAGGTAAAAATTAAGCTACCATATGATGCGGCAGGGCACCTTTTGGGCCTATAACCCAAGACCACCAGAACCGGAAAGACAGAGGCAGGCAAAGGTGCACTGCAGCAATATTGAAATAGCCAAGACATGGAAGCAAGATAAAGGTCCATACACAGAAGAATGGGCAAAGAAGAAGTGGTATACGGACAGAGTGGAATAGTAGCCTCGGGATAACAATGAACCATGTCATTTTCATGACTATAGATGAGCCTAAAAATAATCATATTAGGTTAAGTAAGTCAAAGGGTTGACAAATATCCTATGATATCATTTATACATGTTATCGTAAGACTGCTACCAATGAACATCTTTCCACAGAGAAAGACACTCACAGATTTATAAAACAAAGTAATGGTTAGCCAAAATGAAAGGTGGTAGGATGGATAAATTAGGACTATGGGGCTAACATACATATACTAATGTGTGTTACATGTATACAAACATATAACATATAAACTATATGAATTATATAATCACCAGTACATATAAAATATATAAAGACAAATCATCTACCAAATACCAAGGGAGGACTACTCAACATTCTGCAATAACATACATTGTAACAGGATCCGACGATGAACAGACATATGTAGGAATCATTAAGCAGATTCTGTGAAGCCAGACAATCACAACACTCTAATCAACTTTATTCCAATAAGAAATAGAATTTAAATTAAAAAAAACAAACATAAGTAAGGAGACAAACTTCTGGGGGCCTGTCCCAGCACATTCCACTCTCATTTCCAACTTCGGAACACTACCTCCAGGAAGACTCTCTTGCCCTAGTAACAAGAGTTGATAACGTAATAATGCTGCCACATTGTGGCTGTTTCCCACAGCAGCAGCTTTAAACCCACTGCTAATTGTTGCTTAATAGTCACAAGGACTGCAGGGCTGTAAATGACACCTGCCCTCAGAAAATGCCCTGGCGTTGGGAATAGGCAAGAAAATTCAACACATGACAAACTTTTCAAGAACTCAATATGAAGAGGGAAGCTCTACTCACTCTAAAAAAAAGAAAAGAAAAAAAGGAGACGCCTAAAGCTCAGTATAAGGAATTATTAGCCACATGCAAATCCAACCTCCAAAAAGATTTCAGCTCACACCAGTCCAATGACCATCAGCAAAAATGCTACGAACTATAAATGTTGAAGGGGTTTTAGAGAACTGTGTACCTACTAGCTGCTTGTGGTATGTAAAGTGGTAACAGCACTAAGGAAAACAGGATGGAGCTGTTTCAAAGGTAAAAATTGAGCTACCATATGATGCGGTAGGGCACCTTTTAGGCCTAAAACCGAACACCACCAGAACCAGAATGACAGCGGCAGGCAAATATGCACTGCAACAATACTGAGAGAGCCAAGACATGGAAGTAAAAAAAAAGGTCCCAAAACAGATGAATGGACACAGAAGAACTGGTATACGAACCGAATGGAATAGTAGCCTCGGGATAAAAATGAACAATGCCGTTTTCAGGACTACATATGAGCCTAGAAATAATCATATTAGTTTAAGTAAGTCAAATGGGAATGACAAATATCCTATGATATCATTTATACATGTTATCTTAAGATTGCCACCAATGAACATATTTCCACAGAAAAAGACACCCACAGACTAACAAAACAAACAAATGGTTAGCCAAAATGAAAGGTGGGAGAATGGATAAATTAGGACTATGGGGTAACATACATATACTAATGTATGCTAAATGTATATAAACATATAACATATAAACTATATGAATTATTAAATCACCAATACATATAAAATATATAATGACGAAATACCTACCAAATACCAAGGTAGGTCTACACAACATTCTGCAATAACATACATGGTAACAGGATCCGAAGATGAACAGACATATGTATGAATCATTAAGCAGATTCTGTATAGCCAGAGAATCACAACACTCTAATGAAATATACCCCGATAAGAAACAGAAATTAAATTAAAAAAACAAACATAAGTAAGGAGACATAAACTTCTGGTGGCTTGTCCCAACACATTCCACTCTCATTTCCAACCTCGGAACACTATGTCCAGGAAGACTCTTTTGCCCTAGCAACAAGAGTTGAGAACGTAATAATGCTGCCGCCTTGTGGCTGTTTCCCACAACAGCAGCTTTAAACTCAGTGCTAATGGTCGTTTAATAGTCAAAAGGACTGCAGGGCTGTAAATGACACCTGCCCTCAGAAAATGTCCTGGGGTTGGGAAGAGGCAAGAAAATTCAGCACATGACAAATTTTTCAAGAACTCAATATGAAGAGGGAAGCTGTAATCATTCTATTAAAAAAAAGAAAAGAAAAAAAAAGGACATGCCTAAAGCTCAGTATAAGGAATTATTAGCCACATGCAAATCCAACCTCCAAAAAGGTTTCAGCTCACACCAGTCAAATGACCATCAGCGAAAGGTCTACAAACTAGAAATGCTGAAGGGGTTTGAGAGAACTGTGTACCTTCCAGCTGCTGGTGGGATGGAAAGTGGTAACAACACTAGTGAAAACTGGATGGAACTGCTTTAAAGGTAAAAATTGAGCTACCATATGGTACGGCAGGGAACCTTTTGGGCACATAACCTAAGATCACTAGAAGCGGAAAGACAGAGGCAGGTAAATGTGCAGCAATACTGAAATAGCCAAGACATGGAAGCAAGAAAAAGGTCCATACACAGATGAATGGACAAAGAAGAAGTGCGATACGGAGAGAACGGAGTAGGGGCCTCGGGATAAAAATGAACAATGCCATTTTCAGAACTGCAGATGAACCTAGAAATAATCATATTAGGTTAATTATGTCAAAGGGTTGACAAATATCCTATGATATCATTTATACATGTTATCCTAAGACTGCTACCAATGAACATATTTCCACAGAGAAAGACACTCACAGATTTATAAAACAAAGTAATGCTTAGCCAAAATGACCGTTGGCAGGATGGATAAATTAGGACTATGGGGTAACATACATATACTAATGTATGTTAAATGTATATAAATATATAACATATAAACTATATGAATTATATAATCACCAATACATATAAAATATGTAATGACAAAACATCTACCAAATGCCAAGCAAGGTCTCCTCAACATTTTGCAATAACATACATGGAAACAGGATCCGACGATGAATAGACATATGTATGAATCATTAAGCAGATTCGGTCTAGCCAGACAATCACAACACTATAATCAAATTTATTCCAATCAGAAATAGAAATTAAATTTAAAAAACAAACATACGTAAGGAGACATAAACTTCTGGGGGCTTCTCCCAGCACATTCCACTCTCATTTCCAACCTCGGAACACTACCTCCAGGAAGATTCCATTGCCCTAGTAACAAGAGTTGATAACGTAATAATGCTGCCACCTCGTGGCTATTTCCCACAACTGCAGGTTTAAAACCAGTGCTAATGGTTGCTTAACAGTCACAAGGACTGCAGCGCTGTCAATGACACCTGCCCTGAAAAAATGCCCTGGGGTAGGGAATAGGCAAGGAAATTCAACACATGACAAATTTTTCAAGAAGTCAATGTGAAGAGGGAAGTTGTACGCACTCCTTAAAAAAAAAGAAAACAAAAAAAATGAAATGCCTGAAGCTCGGTATAAGGAATTTTTAGCCTCATGCAAATCCAGCTCCCCAAAAGGTTTCAGCTCACACCAGTCAAATGACCATCAGGAAAAACTCTACAAACTATAAATGCTGAAGGGGTTTTAGAGCACTGTGTACCTTCTAGCTGCTGGTGGGATGGAAAGTGGTAACAGCACTAACGAAAACTGGATGGAGGTGCTTTAAAGGTAAAAATTGAGCTACCATATGATGCGGCAGGGCACCTTTTGGGCCTATAACCGAAGACCACCAGAACCGGAAGACAGAGGCAGGCAAATGTGCACTGCAGCAATATTGAAATAGCCAAGACATGGAAGCCAGAAAAAGGTGCATACACACATGAACGGACAAGGAAGAAGTGGTATACGGACAGAATGGAATAGTAGCCTCGGGAAAATATAAACAATGCCGTTTTCAGGACTACAGATGAGCCTAGAAATAATCATATTAGGTTAAGTAAGTCAAAAGGGAATGACAAATATCCTATGATATCATTTATATACGTTATCCTAATATTGCTACCAATGAACATTCTTCCACAGAAAAATACACTCACACACTTATAAAACGAACTAATGGTTAGCCAGAATGAAAGGTGGCAGCATGGATAATTTAGGACTATGGGGCTTACATACATATACTAATGTATGTTAAATGTATATAAACAT
This sequence comes from Balaenoptera ricei, assembly GCF_028023285.1. Lineage (NCBI taxonomy): Eukaryota > Metazoa > Chordata > Mammalia > Artiodactyla > Balaenopteridae > Balaenoptera > Balaenoptera ricei. The sequence goes on from NW_026777797.1 coordinate 67,428, forward strand.
ATAACATATAAATTATATGAATTAGGTAATCAGCAATACATATAAAATATATAATGACAAACAACCTACCAAATACCAAGCGAGGTCTACACAACATTCTGCAAAAACATACATGGTAACAGGATCCGAAGATGAACAGACATATGTATGAATTATTAAGCAGATTCTGTCCAGCCAGACAATCACAACACTCTAATCAAATTTACTCTGATAAGAAACAGAAATTAAATTTAAAAAACAAACATAAGTAAGGAGACATAAACTTCTTGGGGCTTGTCCCAGCATATTCCATTCTAAGTTACAACCTCGGAACACTACCTCCAGGAAGACTCTGTTGCCCTATTAACAAGAGTTGAAAACGTAATACTGTTGCCGCCTTGTGGCTGTTTCCCACAACAGCAGTTTTAAACACAGTGCTAATTGTTGCTTAATAGGCACAAGGACTGCAGGGCTGTAAATGACACCTGCCCTCAAAAAATGTCCTGGGGTAGGGAATAGGCAAGAACATTCAACACATGACAAATTTTTCAAGAAGTCAATGTGAAGAGGGTAGTTGTACTCACTCTTTAAAATAAAAAGAAAAGAAAAGAAGGAAATGCCGAAAGCTCGTTATAAGAAATTATTACCCTCATGCACATCCGACCTCCAAAAAGCTTTCAGCTTACTCCAGTCAAATGACCATCAGCAAAAATTGTACAAACTATAAATGCTGAAGGGGTATAAGAGAACTATGTACCTTCTAGCTGTTGGTGGGATGTAAAGTGGTAACAGCACTAACGAAAACTGGATGGAGCTGCTTTAAAGGTAAAAATTAAGCTACCATATGATGCGGCAGGGCACCTTTTGGGCCTATAACCCAAGACCACCAGAACCGGAAAGACAGAGGCAGGCAAAGGTGCACTGCAGCAATATTGAAATAGCCAAGACATGGAAGCAAGATAAAGGTCCATACACAGAAGAATGGGCAAAGAAGAAGTGGTATACGGACAGAGTGGAATAGTAGCCTCGGGATAACAATGAACCATGTCATTTTCATGACTATAGATGAGCCTAAAAATAATCATATTAGGTTAAGTAAGTCAAAGGGTTGACAAATATCCTATGATATCATTTATACATGTTATCGTAAGACTGCTACCAATGAACATCTTTCCACAGAGAAAGACACTCACAGATTTATAAAACAAAGTAATGGTTAGCCAAAATGAAAGGTGGTAGGATGGATAAATTAGGACTATGGGGCTAACATACATATACTAATGTGTGTTACATGTATACAAACATATAACATATAAACTATATGAATTATATAATCACCAGTACATATAAAATATATAAAGACAAATCATCTACCAAATACCAAGGGAGGTCTACTCAACATTCTGCAATAACATACATTGTAACAGGATCCGACGATGAACAGACATATGTAGGAATCATTAAGCAGATTCTGTGAAGCCAGACAATCACAACACTCTAATCAACTTTATTCCAATAAGAAATAGAATTTAAATTAAAAAAAACAAACATAAGTAAGGAGACAAACTTCTGGGGGCCTGTCCCAGCACATTCCACTCTCATTTCCAACTTTGGAACACTACCTCCAGGAAGACTCTCTTGCCCTAGTAACAAGAGTTGATAACGTAATAATGCTGCCACATTGTGGCTGTTTCCCACAGCAGCAGCTTTAAACCCACTGCTAATTGTTGCTTAATAGTCACAAGGACTGCAGGGCTGTAAATGACACCTGCCCTCAGAAAATGCCCTGGCGTTGGGAATAGGCAAGAAAATTCAACACATGACAAACTTTTCAAGAACTCAATATGAAGAGGGAAGCTCTACTCACTCTAAAAAAAAGAAAAGAAAAAAAAGGAGACGCCTAAAGCTCAGTATAAGGAATTATTAGCCACATGCAAATCCAACCTCCAAAAAGATTTCAGCTCACACCAGTCCAATGACCATCAGCAAAAATGCTACGAACTATAAATGTTGAAGGGGTTTTAGAGAACTGTGTACCTACTAGCTGCTTGTGGTATGTAAAGTGGTAACAGCACTAAGGAAAACAGGATGGAGCTGTTTCAAAGGTAAAAATTGAGCTACCATATGATGCGGTAGGGCACCTTTTAGGCCTAAAACCGAAGACCACCAGAACCGGAATGACAGCGGCAGGCAAATATGCACTGCAACAATACTGAGAGAGCCAAGACATGGAAGTAAAAAAAAAGGTCCCAAAACAGATGAATGGACACAGAAGAACTGGTATACGAACCGAATGGAATAGTAGCCTCGGGATAAAAATGAACAATGCCGTTTTCAGGACTACATATGAGCCTAGAAATAATCATATTAGTTTAAGTAAGTCAAATGGGAATGACAAATATCCTATGATATCATTTATACATGTTATCTTAAGATTGCCACCAATGAACATATTTCCACAGAAAAAGACACCCACAGACTAACAAAACAAACAAATGGTTAGCCAAAATGAAAGGTGGGAGAATGGATAAATTAGGACTATGGGGTAACATACATATACTAATGTATGCTAAATGTATATAAACATATAACATATAAACTATATGAATTATTAAATCACCAATACATATAAAATATATAATGACGAAATACCTACCAAATACCAAGGTAGGTCTACACAACATTCTGCAATAACATACATGGTAACAGGATCCGAAGATGAACAGACATATGTATGAATCATTAAGCAGATTCTGTATAGCCAGAGAATCACAACACTCTAATGAAATATACCCCGATAAGAAACAGAAATTAAATTAAAAAAACAAACATAAGTAAGGAGACATAAACTTCTGGTGGCTTGTCCCAACACATTCCACTCTCATTTCCAACCTCGGAACACTATGTCCAGGAAGACTCTTTTGCCCTAGCAACAAGAGTTGAGAACGTAATAATGCTGCCGCCTTGTGGCTGTTTCCCACAACAGCAGCTTTAAACTCAGTGCTAATGGTCGTTTAATAGTCAAAAGGACTGCAGGGCTGTAAATAACACCTGCCCTCAGAAAATGCCCTGGGGTTGGGAAGAGGCAAGAAAATTCAACACATGACAAATTTTTCAAGAACTCAATATGAAGAGGGAAGCTGTAATCATTCTATTAAAAAAAAGAAAAGAAAAAAAAGGACATGCCTAAAGCTCAGTATAAGGAATTATTAGCCACATGCAAATCCAACCTCCAAAAAGGTTTCAGCTCACACCAGTCAAATGACCATCAGCAAAAAGTCTACAAACTAGAAATGCTGAAGGGGTTTGAGAGAACTGTGTACCTTCCAGCTGCTGGTGGGATGGAAAGTGGTAACAACACTAGTGAAAACTGGATGGAACTGCTTTAAAGGTAAAAATTGAGCTACCATATGGTACGGCAGGGAACCTTTTGGGCACATAACCTAAGATCACTAGAAGCGGAAAGACAGAGGCAGGTAAATGTGCAGCAATACTGAAATAGCCAAGACATGGAAGCAAGAAAAAGGTCCATACACAGATGAATGGACAAAGAAGAAGTGGGATACTAAGAGAAGGGAGTAGGGGCCTCGGGATAAAAATGAACAATGCCATTTTCAGAACTGCAGATGAACCTAGAAATAATCATACTAGGTTAATTATGTCAAAGGGTTGACAAATATCCTATGATATCATTTATACATGTTATCCTAAGACTGCTACCAATGAACATATTTCCACAGAGAAAGACACTCACAGATTTATAAAACAAAGTAATGCTTAGCCAAAATGACCGTTGGCAGGATGGATAAATTAGGACTATGGGGTAACATACATATACTAATGTATGTTAAATGTATATAAATATATAACATATAAACTATATGAATTATATAATCACCAATACATATAAAATATGTAATGACAAAATATCTACCAAATGCCAAGGAAGGCCTCCTCAACATTTTGCAATAACATACATGGTAACAGGATCCGACGATGAATAGACATATGTATGAATCATTAAGCAGATTCTGTCTAGCCAGACAATCACAACACTATAATCAAATTTATTCCAATCAGAAATAGAAATTAAATTTAAAAAACAAACATACGTAAGGAGACATAAACTTCTGGGGGCTTCTCCCAGCACATTCCACTCTCATTTCCAACCTCGGAACACTACCTCCAGGAAGATTCCGTTGCCCTAGTAACAAGAGTTGATAACGTAATAATGCTGCCACCTCGTGGCTATTTCCCACAACTGCAGGTTTAAAACCAGTGCTAATGGTTGCTTAACAGTCACAAGGACTGCAGCGCTGTCAATGACACCTGCCCTCAAAAAATGCCCTGGGGTAGGGAATAGGCAAGGAAATTCAACACATGACAAATTTTTCAAGAAGTCAATGTGAAGAGGGAAGTTGTACTCACTCCTTAAAAAAAAAGAAAACAAAAAAAATGAAATGCCTGAAGCTCGGTATAAGGAATTTTTAGCCTCATGCAAATCCAGCTCCCCAAAAGGTTTCAGCTCACACCAGTCAAATGACCATTAGCAAAAAGTCTACAAACTATAAATGCTGAAGGGGTTTTAGAGAACTGTGTACCTTCTAGCTGCTGGTGGGATGGAAAGTGGTAACAGCACTAACGAAAACTGGATGGAGGTGCTTTAAAGGTAAAAATTGAGCTACCATATGATGCGGCAGGGCACCTTTTGGGCCTATAACCGAAGACCACCAGAACCGGAAGACAGAGGCAGGCAAATGTGCACTGCAGCAATATTGAAATAGCCAAGACATGGAAGCCAGAAAAAGGTGCATACACACATGAATGGACAAGGAAGAAGTGGTATACGGACAGAATGGAATAGTAGCCTCGGGAAAATATAAACAATGCCGTTTTCAGGACTACAGATGAGCCTAGAAATAATCATATTAGGTTAAGTAAGTCAAAAGGGAATGACAAATATCCTATGATATCATTTATATACGTTATCCTAATATTGCTACCAATGAACATTCTTCCACAGAAAAATACACTCACACACTTATAAAACGAACTAATGGTTAGCCAGAATGAAAGGTGGCAGCATGGATAAATTAGGACTATGGGGCTAACATACATATACTAATGTATGTTAAATGTATATAAACATATAACATATAAATTATATGAATTAGGTAATCAGCAATACATATAAAATATATAATGACAAACAACCTACCAAATACCAAGCGAGGTCTACACAACATTCTGCAAAAACATACATGGTAACAGGATCCGAAGATGAACAGACATATGTATGAATTATTAAGCAGTTTCTGTCCAGCCAGACAATCACAACACTCTAATCAAATTTACTCTGATAAGAAATAGAAATTAAATTTAAAAAACAAACATAAGTAAGGAGACATAAACTTCTTGGGGCTTGTCCCAGCATATTCCATTCTAAGTTACAACCTCGGAACACTACCTCCAGGAAGACTCTGTTGCCCTATTAACAAGAGTTGAAAACGTAATACTGTTGCCGCCTTGTGGCTGTTTCCCACAACAGCAGTTTTAAACACAGTGCTAATTGTTGCTTAATAGGCACAAGGACTGCAGGGCTGTAAATGACACCTGCCCTCAAAAAATGTCCTGGGGTAGGGAATAGGCAAGAACATTCAACACATGACAAATTTTTCAAGAAGTCAATGTGAAGAGGGTAGTTGTACTCACTCTTTAAAATAAAAAGTAAAGAAAAGAAGGAAATGCCGAAAGCTCGTTATAAGAAATTATTACCCTCATGCACATCCGACCTCCAAAAAGCTTTCAGCTCACTCCAGTCAAATGACCCTCAGCAAAAATTGTACAAACTATAAATGCTGAAGGGGTATAAGAGAACTGTGTACCTTCTAGCTGTTGGTGGGATGTAAAGTGGTAACAGCACTAACGAAAACTGGATGGAGCTGCTTTAAAGGTAAAAATTAAGCTACCATATGATGCGGCAGGGCACCTTTTGGGCCTATAACCCAAGACCACCAGAACCGGAAAGACAGAGGCAGGCAAAGGTGCACTGCAGCAATATTGAAATAGCCAAGACATGGAAGCAAGATAAAGGTCCATACACAGAAGAATGGGCAAAGAAGAAGTGGTATACGGACAGAGTGGAATAGTAGCCTCGGGATAACAATGAACCATGTCATTTTCATGACTATAGATGAGCCTAAAAATAATCATATTAGGTTAAGTAAGTCAAAGGGTTGACAAATATCCTATGATATCATTTATACATGTTATCGTAAGACTGCTACCAATGAACATCTTTCCACAGAGAAAGACACTCACAGATTTATAAAACAAAGTAATGGTTAGCCAAAATGAAAGGTGGTAGGATGGATAAATTAGGACTATGGGGCTAACATACATATACTAATGTGTGTTACATGTATACAAACATATAACATATAAACTATATGAATTATATAATCACCAGTACATATAAAATATATAAAGACAAATCATCTACCAAATACCAAGGGAGGACTACTCAACATTCTGCAATAACATACATTGTAACAGGATCCGACGATGAACAGACATATGTAGGAATCATTAAGCAGATTCTGTGAAGCCAGACAATCACAACACTCTAATCAACTTTATTCCAATAAGAAATAGAATTTAAATTAAAAAAAACAAACATAAGTAAGGAGACAAACTTCTGGGGGCCTGTCCCAGCACATTCCACTCTCATTTCCAACTTCGGAACACTACCTCCAGGAAGACTCTCTTGCCCTAGTAACAAGAGTTGATAACGTAATAATGCTGCCACATTGTGGCTGTTTCCCACAGCAGCAGCTTTAAACCCACTGCTAATTGTTGCTTAATAGTCACAAGGACTGCAGGGCTGTAAATGACACCTGCCCTCAGAAAATGCCCTGGCGTTGGGAATAGGCAAGAAAATTCAACACATGACAAACTTTTCAAGAACTCAATATGAAGAGGGAAGCTCTACTCACTCTAAAAAAAAGAAAAGAAAAAAAAGGAGACGCCTAAAGCTCAGTATAAGGAATTATTAGCCACATGCAAATCCAACCTCCAAAAAGATTTCAGCTCACACCAGTCCAATGACCATCAGCAAAAATGCTACGAACTATAAATGTTGAAGGGGTTTTAGAGAACTGTGTACCTACTAGCTGCTTGTGGTATGTAAAGTGGTAACAGCACTAAGGAAAACAGGATGGAGCTGTTTCAAAGGTAAAAATTGAGCTACCATATGATGCGGTAGGGCACCTTTTAGGCCTAAAACCGAAGACCACCAGAACCGGAATGACAGCGGCAGGCAAATATGCACTGCAACAATACTGAGAGAGCCAAGACATGGAAGTAAAAAAAAAGGTCCCAAAACAGATGAATGGACACAGAAGAACTGGTATACGAACCGAATGGAATAGTAGCCTCGGGATAAAAATGAACAATGCCGTTTTCAGGACTACATATGAGCCTAGAAATAATCATATTAGTTTAAGTAAGTCAAATGGGAATGACAAATATCCTATGATATCATTTATACATGTTATCTTAAGATTGCCACCAATGAACATATTTCCACAGAAAAAGACACCCACAGACTAACAAAACAAACAAATGGTTAGCCAAAATGAAAGGTGGGAGAATGGATAAATTAGGACTATGGGGTAACATACATATACTAATGTATGCTAAATGTATATAAACATATAACATATAAACTATATGAATTATTAAATCACCAATACATATAAAATATATAATGACGAAATACCTACCAAATACCAAGGTAGGTCTACACAACATTCTGCAATAACATACATGGTAACAGGATCCGAAGATGAACAGACATATGTATGAATCATTAAGCAGATTCTGTATAGCCAGAGAATCACAACACTCTAATGAAATATACCCCGATAAGAAACAGAAATTAAATTAAAAAAACAAACATAAGTAAGGAGACATAAACTTCTGGTGGCTTGTCCCAACACATTCCACTCTCATTTCCAACCTCGGAACACTATGTCCAGGAAGACTCTTTTGCCCTAGCAACAAGAGTTGAGAACGTAATAATGCTGCCGCCTTGTGGCTGTTTCCCACAACAGCAGCTTTAAACTCAGTGCTAATGGTCGTTTAATAGTCAAAAGGACTGCAGGGCTGTAAATAACACCTGCCCTCAGAAAATGCCCTGGGGTTGGGAAGAGGCAAGAAAATTCAACACATGACAAATTTTTCAAGAACTCAATATGAAGAGGGAAGCTGTAATCATTCTATTAAAAAAAAGAAAAGAAAAAAAAGGACATGCCTAAAGCTCAGTATAAGGAATTATTAGCCACATGCAAATCCAACCTCCAAAAAGGTTTCAGCTCACACCAGTCAAATGACCATCAGCAAAAAGTCTACAAACTAGAAATGCTGAAGGGGTTTGAGAGAACTGTGTACCTTCCAGCTGCTGGTGGGATGGAAAGTGGTAACAACACTAGTGAAAACTGGATGGAACTGCTTTAAAGGTAAAAATTGAGCTACCATATGGTACGGCAGGGAACCTTTTGGGCACATAACCTAAGATCACTAGAAGCGGAAAGACAGAGGCAGGTAAATGTGCAGCAATACTGAAATAGCCAAGACATGGAAGCAAGAAAAAGGTCCATACACAGATGAATGGACAAAGAAGAAGTGGGATACTAAGAGAAGGGAGTAGGGGCCTCGGGATAAAAATGAACAATGCCATTTTCAGAACTGCAGATGAACCTAGAAATAATCATACTAGGTTAATTATGTCAAAGGGTTGACAAATATCCTATGATATCATTTATACATGTTATCCTAAGACTGCTACCAATGAACATATTTCCACAGAGAAAGACACTCACAGATTTATAAAACAAAGTAATGTTTAGCCAAAATGACCGTTGGCAGGATGGATAAATTAGGACTATGGGGTAACATACATATACTAATGTATGTTAAATGTATATAAATATATAACATATAAACTATATGAATTATATAATCACCAATACATATAAAATATGTAATGACAAAATATCTACCAAATGCCAAGGAAGGCCTCCTCAACATTTTGCAATAACATACATGGTAACAGGATCCGACGATGAATAGACATATGTATGAATCATTAAGCAGATTCTGTCTAGCCAGACAATCACAACACTATAATCAAATTTATTCCAATCAGAAATAGAAATTAAATTTAAAAAACAAACATACGTAAGGAGACATAAACTTCTGGGGGCTTCTCCCAGCACATTCCACTCTCATTTCCAACCTCGGAACACTACCTCCAGGAAGATTCCGTTGCCCTAGTAACAAGAGTTGATAACGTAATAATGCTGCCACCTCGTGGCTATTTCCCACAACTGCAGGTTTAAAACCAGTGCTAATGGTTGCTTAACAGTCACAAGGACTGCAGCGCTGTCAATGACACCTGCCCTCAAAAAATGCCCTGGGGTAGGGAATAGGCAAGGAAATTCAACACATGACAAATTTTTCAAGAAGTCAATGTGAAGAGGGAAGTTGTACTCACTCCTTAAAAAAAAAGAAAACAAAAAAAATGAAATGCCTGAAGCTCGGTATAAGGAATTTTTAGCCTCATGCAAATCCAGCTCCCCAAAAGGTTTCAGCTCACACCAGTCAAATGACCATTAGCAAAAAGTCTACAAACTATAAATGCTGAAGGGGTTTTAGAGAACTGTGTACCTTCTAGCTGCTGGTGGGATGGAAAGTGGTAACAGCACTAACGAAAACTGGATGGAGGTGCTTTAAAGGTAAAAATTGAGCTACCATATGATGCGGCAGGGCACCTTTTGGGCCTATAACCGAAGACCACCAGAACCGGAAGACAGAGGCAGGCAAATGTGCACTGCAGCAATATTGAAATAGCCAAGACATGGAAGCCAGAAAAAGGTGCATACACACATGAATGGACAAGGAAGAAGTGGTATACGGACAGAATGGAATAGTAGCCTCGGGAAAATATAAACAATGCCGTTTTCAGGACTACAGATGAGCCTAGAAATAATCATATTAGGTTAAGTAAGTCAAAAGGGAATGACAAATATCCTATGATATCATTTATATACGTTATCCTAATATTGCTACCAATGAACATTCTTCCACAGAAAAATACACTCACACACTTATAAAACGAACTAATGGTTAGCCAGAATGAAAGGTGGCAGCATGGATAAATTAGGACTATGGGGCTAACATACATATACTAATGTATGTTAAATGTATATAAACATATAACATATAAATTATATGAATTAGGTAATCAGCAATACATATAAAATATATAATGACAAACAACCTACCAAATACCAAGCGAGGTCTACACAACATTCTGCAAAAACATACATGGTAACAGGATCCGAAGATGAACAGACATATGTATGAATTATTAAGCAGTTTCTGTCCAGCCAGACAATCACAACACTCTAATCAAATTTACTCTGATAAGAAATAGAAATTAAATTTAAAAAACAAACATAAGTAAGGAGACATAAACTTCTTGGGGCTTGTCCCAGCATATTCCATTCTAAGTTACAACCTCGGAACACTACCTCCAGGAAGACTCTGTTGCCCTATTAACAAGAGTTGAAAACGTAATACTGTTGCCGCCTTGTGGCTGTTTCCCACAACAGCAGTTTTAAACACAGTGCTAATTGTTGCTTAATAGGCACAAGGACTGCAGGGCTGTAAATGACACCTGCCCTCAAAAAATGTCCTGGGGTAGGGAATAGGCAAGAACATTCAACACATGACAAATTTTTCAAGAAGTCAATGTGAAGAGGGTAGTTGTACTCACTCTTTAAAATAAAAAGTAAAGAAAAGAAGGAAATGCCGAAAGCTCGTTATAAGAAATTATTACCCTCATGCACATCCGACCTCCAAAAAGCTTTCAGCTCACTCCAGTCAAATGACCCTCAGCAAAAATTGTACAAACTATAAATGCTGAAGGGGTATAAGAGAACTGTGTACCTTCTAGCTGTTGGTGGGATGTAAAGTGGTAACAGCACTAACGAAAACTGGATGGAGCTGCTTTAAAGGTAAAAATTAAGCTACCATATGATGCGGCAGGGCACCTTTTGGGCCTATAACCCAAGACCACCAGAACCGGAAAGACAGAGGCAGGCAAAGGTGCACTGCAGCAATATTGAAATAGCCAAGACATGGAAGCAAGATAAAGGTCCATACACAGAAGAATGGGCAAAGAAGAAGTGGTATACGGACAGAGTGGAATAGTAGCCTCGGGATAACAATGAACCATGTCATTTTCATGACTATAGATGAGCCTAAAAATAATCATATTAGGTTAAGTAAGTCAAAGGGTTGACAAATATCCTATGATATCATTTATACATGTTATCGTAAGACTGCTACCAATGAACATCTTTCCACAGAGAAAGACACTCACAGATTTATAAAACAAAGTAATGGTTAGCCAAAATGAAAGGTGGTAGGATGGATAAATTAGGACTATGGGGCTAACATACATATACTAATGTGTGTTACATGTATACAAACATATAACATATAAACTATATGAATTATATAATCACCAGTACATATAAAATATATAAAGACAAATCATCTACCAAATACCAAGGGAGGACTACTCAACATTCTGCAATAACATACATTGTAACAGGATCCGACGATGAACAGACATATGTAGGAATCATTAAGCAGATTCTGTGAAGCCAGACAATCACAACACTCTAATCAACTTTATTCCAATAAGAAATAGAATTTAAATTAAAAAAAACAAACATAAGTAAGGAGACAAACTTCTGGGGGCCTGTCCCAGCACATTCCACTCTCATTTCCAACTTCGGAACACTACCTCCAGGAAGACTCTCTTGCCCTAGTAACAAGAGTTGATAACGTAATAATGCTGCCACATTGTGGCTGTTTCCCACAGCAGCAGCTTTAAACCCACTGCTAATTGTTGCTTAATAGTCACAAGGACTGCAGGGCTGTAAATGACACCTGCCCTCAGAAAATGCCCTGGCGTTGGGAATAGGCAAGAAAATTCAACACATGACAAACTTTTCAAGAACTCAATATGAAGAGGGAAGCTCTACTCACTCTAAAAAAAAGAAAAGAAAAAAAGGAGACGCCTAAAGCTCAGTATAAGGAATTATTAGCCACATGCAAATCCAACCTCCAAAAAGATTTCAGCTCACACCAGTCCAATGACCATCAGCAAAAATGCTACGAACTATAAATGTTGAAGGGGTTTTAGAGAACTGTGTACCTACTAGCTGCTTGTGGTATGTAAAGTGGTAACAGCACTAAGGAAAACAGGATGGAGCTGTTTCAAAGGTAAAAATTGAGCTACCATATGATGCGGTAGGGCACCTTTTAGGCCTAAAACCGAAGACCACCAGAACCAGAATGACAGCGGCAGGCAAATATGCACTGCAACAATACTGAGAGAGCCAAGACATGGAAGTAAAAAAAAAGGTCCCAAAACAGATGAATGGACACAGAAGAACTGGTATACGAACCGAATGGAATAGTAGCCTCGGGATAAAAATGAACAATGCCGTTTTCAGGACTACATATGAGCCTAGAAATAATCATATTAGTTTAAGTAAGTCAAATGGGAATGACAAATATCCTATGATATCATTTATACATGTTATCTTAAGATTGCCACCAATGAACATATTTCCACAGAAAAAGACACCCACAGACTAACAAAACAAACAAATGGTTAGCCAAAATGAAAGGTGGGAGAATGGATAAATTAGGACTATGGGGTAACATACATATACTAATGTATGCTAAATGTATATAAACATATAACATATAAACTATATGAATTATTAAATCACCAATACATATAAAATATATAATGACGAAATACCTACCAAATACCAAGGTAGGTCTACACAACATTCTGCAATAACATACATGGTAACAGGATCCGAAGATGAACAGACATATGTATGAATCATTAAGCAGATTCTGTATAGCCAGAGAATCACAACACTCTAATGAAATATACCCCGATAAGAAACAGAAATTAAATTAAAAAAACAAACATAAGTAAGGAGACATAAACTTCTGGTGGCTTGTCCCAACACATTCCACTCTCATTTCCAACCTCGGAACACTATGTCCAGGAAGACTCTTTTGCCCTAGCAACAAGAGTTGAGAACGTAATAATGCTGCCGCCTTGTGGCTGTTTCCCACAACAGCAGCTTTAAACTCAGTGCTAATGGTCGTTTAATAGTCAAAAGGACTGCAGGGCTGTAAATAACACCTGCCCTCAGAAAATGCCCTGGGGTTGGGAAGAGGCAAGAAAATTCAACACATGACAAATTTTTCAAGAACTCAATATGAAGAGGGAAGCTGTAATCATTCTATTAAAAAAAAGAAAAGAAAAAAAAGGACATGCCTAAAGCTCAGTATAAGGAATTATTAGCCACATGCAAATCCAACCTCCAAAAAGGTTTCAGCTCACACCAGTCAAATGACCATCAGCAAAAAGTCTACAAACTAGAAATGCTGAAGGGGTTTGAGAGAACTGTGTACCTTCCAGCTGCTGGTGGGATGGAAAGTGGTAACAACACTAGTGAAAACTGGATGGAACTGCTTTAAAGGTAAAAATTGAGCTACCATATGGTACGGCAGGGAACCTTTTGGGCACATAACCTAAGATCACTAGAAGCGGAAAGACAGAGGCAGGTAAATGTGCAGCAATACTGAAATAGCCAAGACATGGAAGCAAGAAAAAGGTCCATACACAGATGAATGGACAAAGAAGAAGTGGGATACTAAGAGAAGGGAGTAGGGGCCTCGGGATAAAAATGAACAATGCCATTTTCAGAACTGCAGATGAACCTAGAAATAATCATACTAGGTTAATTATGTCAAAGGGTTGACAAATATCCTATGATATCATTTATACATGTTATCCTAAGACTGCTACCAATGAACATATTTCCACAGAGAAAGACACTCACAGATTTATAAAACAAAGTAATGCTTAGCCAAAATGACCGTTGGCAGGATGGATAAATTAGGACTATGGGGTAACATACATATACTAATGTATGTTAAATGTATATAAATATATAACATATAAACTATATGAATTATATAATCACCAATACATATAAAATATGTAATGACAAAATATCTACCAAATGCCAAGGAAGGCCTCCTCAACATTTTGCAATAACATACATGGTAACAGGATCCGACGATGAATAGACATATGTATGAATCATTAAGCAGATTCTGTCTAGCCAGACAATCACAACACTATAATCAAATTTATTCCAATCAGAAATAGAAATTAAATTTAAAAAACAAACATACGTAAGGAGACATAAACTTCTGGGGGCTTCTCCCAGCACATTCCACTCTCATTTCCAACCTCGGAACACTACCTCCAGGAAGATTCCGTTGCCCTAGTAACAAGAGTTGATAACGTAATAATGCTGCCACCTCGTGGCTATTTCCCACAACTGCAGGTTTAAAACCAGTGCTAATGGTTGCTTAACAGTCACAAGGACTGCAGCGCTGTCAATGACACCTGCCCTCAAAAAATGCCCTGGGGTAGGGAATAGGCAAGGAAATTCAACACATGACAAATTTTTCAAGAAGTCAATGTGAAGAGGGAAGTTGTACTCACTCCTTAAAAAAAAAGAAAACAAAAAAAATGAAATGCCTGAAGCTCGGTATAAGGAATTTTTAGCCTCATGCAAATCCAGCTCCCCAAAAGGTTTCAGCTCACACCAGTCAAATGACCATTAGCAAAAAGTCTACAAACTATAAATGCTGAAGGGGTTTTAGAGAACTGTGTACCTTCTAGCTGCTGGTGGGATGGAAAGTGGTAACAGCACTAACGAAAACTGGATGGAGGTGCTTTAAAGGTAAAAATTGAGCTACCATATGATGCGGCAGGGCACCTTTTGGGCCTATAACCGAAGACCACCAGAACCGGAAGACAGAGGCAGGCAAATGTGCACTGCAGCAATATTGAAATAGCCAAGACATGGAAGCCAGAAAAAGGTGCATACACACATGAATGGACAAGGAAGAAGTGGTATACGGACAGAATGGAATAGTAGCCTCGGGAAAATATAAACAATGCCGTTTTCAGGACTACAGATGAGCCTAGAAATAATCATATTAGGTTAAGTAAGTCAAAAGGGAATGACAAATATCCTATGATATCATTTATATACGTTATCCTAATATTGCTACCAATGAACATTCTTCCACAGAAAAATACACTCACACACTTATAAAACGAACTAATGGTTAGCCAGAATGAAAGGTGGCAGCATGGATAAATTAGGACTATGGGGCTAACATACATATACTAATGTATGTTAAATGTATATAAACATATAACATATAAATTATATGAATTAGGTAATCAGCAATACATATAAAATATATAATGACAAACAACCTACCAAATACCAAGCGAGGTCTACACAACATTCTGCAAAAACATACATGGTAACAGGATCCGAAGATGAACAGACATATGTATGAATTATTAAGCAGTTTCTGTCCAGCCAGACAATCACAACACTCTAATCAAATTTACTCTGATAAGAAATAGAAATTAAATTTAAAAAACAAACATAAGTAAGGAGACATAAACTTCTTGGGGCTTGTCCCAGCATATTCCATTCTAAGTTACAACCTCGGAACACTACCTCCAGGAAGACTCTGTTGCCCTATTAACAAGAGTTGAAAACGTAATACTGTTGCCGCCTTGTGGCTGTTTCCCACAACAGCAGTTTTAAACACAGTGCTAATTGTTGCTTAATAGGCACAAGGACTGCAGGGCTGTAAATGACACCTGCCCTCAAAAAATGTCCTGGGGTAGGGAATAGGCAAGAACATTCAACACATGACAAATTTTTCAAGAAGTCAATGTGAAGAGGGTAGTTGTACTCACTCTTTAAAATAAAAAGTAAAGAAAAGAAGGAAATGCCGAAAGCTCGTTATAAGAAATTATTACCCTCATGCACATCCGACCTCCAAAAAGCTTTCAGCTCACTCCAGTCAAATGACCCTCAGCAAAAATTGTACAAACTATAAATGCTGAAGGGGTATAAGAGAACTGTGTACCTTCTAGCTGTTGGTGGGATGTAAAGTGGTAACAGCACTAACGAAAACTGGATGGAGCTGCTTTAAAGGTAAAAATTAAGCTACCATATGATGCGGCAGGGCACCTTTTGGGCCTATAACCCAAGACCACCAGAACCGGAAAGACAGAGGCAGGCAAAGGTGCACTGCAGCAATATTGAAATAGCCAAGACATGGAAGCAAGATAAAGGTCCATACACAGAAGAATGGGCAAAGAAGAAGTGGTATACGGACAGAGTGGAATAGTAGCCTCGGGATAACAATGAACCATGTCATTTTCATGACTATAGATGAGCCTAAAAATAATCATATTAGGTTAAGTAAGTCAAAGGGTTGACAAATATCCTATGATATCATTTATACATGTTATCGTAAGACTGCTACCAATGAACATCTTTCCACAGAGAAAGACACTCACAGATTTATAAAACAAAGTAATGGTTAGCCAAAATGAAAGGTGGTAGGATGGATAAATTAGGACTATGGGGCTAACATACATATACTAATGTGTGTTACATGTATACAAACATATAACATATAAACTATATGAATTATATAATCACCAGTACATATAAAATATATAAAGACAAATCATCTACCAAATACCAAGGGAGGACTACTCAACATTCTGCAATAACATACATTGTAACAGGATCCGACGATGAACAGACATATGTAGGAATCATTAAGCAGATTCTGTGAAGCCAGACAATCACAACACTCTAATCAACTTTATTCCAATAAGAAATAGAATTTAAATTAAAAAAAACAAACATAAGTAAGGAGACAAACTTCTGGGGGCCTGTCCCAGCACATTCCACTCTCATTTCCAACTTCGGAACACTACCTCCAGGAAGACTCTCTTGCCCTAGTAACAAGAGTTGATAACGTAATAATGCTGCCACATTGTGGCTGTTTCCCACAGCAGCAGCTTTAAACCCACTGCTAATTGTTGCTTAATAGTCACAAGGACTGCAGGGCTGTAAATGACACCTGCCCTCAGAAAATGCCCTGGCGTTGGGAATAGGCAAGAAAATTCAACACATGACAAACTTTTCAAGAACTCAATATGAAGAGGGAAGCTCTACTCACTCTAAAAAAAAGAAAAGAAAAAAAGGAGACGCCTAAAGCTCAGTATAAGGAATTATTAGCCACATGCAAATCCAACCTCCAAAAAGATTTCAGCTCACACCAGTCCAATGACCATCAGCAAAAATGCTACGAACTATAAATGTTGAAGGGGTTTTAGAGAACTGTGTACCTACTAGCTGCTTGTGGTATGTAAAGTGGTAACAGCACTAAGGAAAACAGGATGGAGCTGTTTCAAAGGTAAAAATTGAGCTACCATATGATGCGGTAGGGCACCTTTTAGGCCTAAAACCGAAGACCACCAGAACCAGAATGACAGCGGCAGGCAAATATGCACTGCAACAATACTGAGAGAGCCAAGACATGGAAGTAAAAAAAAAGGTCCCAAAACAGATGAATGGACACAGAAGAACTGGTATACGAACCGAATGGAATAGTAGCCTCGGGATAAAAATGAACAATGCCGTTTTCAGGACTACATATGAGCCTAGAAATAATCATATTAGTTTAAGTAAGTCAAATGGGAATGACAAATATCCTATGATATCATTTATACATGTTATCTTAAGATTGCCACCAATGAACATATTTCCACAGAAAAAGACACCCACAGACTAACAAAACAAACAAATGGTTAGCCAAAATGAAAGGTGGGAGAATGGATAAATTAGGACTATGGGGTAACATACATATACTAATGTATGCTAAATGTATATAAACATATAACATATAAACTATATGAATTATTAAATCACCAATACATATAAAATATATAATGACGAAATACCTACCAAATACCAAGGTAGGTCTACACAACATTCTGCAATAACATACATGGTAACAGGATCCGAAGATGAACAGACATATGTATGAATCATTAAGCAGATTCTGTATAGCCAGAGAATCACAACACTCTAATGAAATATACCCCGATAAGAAACAGAAATTAAATTAAAAAAACAAACATAAGTAAGGAGACATAAACTTCTGGTGGCTTGTCCCAACACATTCCACTCTCATTTCCAACCTCGGAACACTATGTCCAGGAAGACTCTTTTGCCCTAGCAACAAGAGTTGAGAACGTAATAATGCTGCCGCCTTGTGGCTGTTTCCCACAACAGCAGCTTTAAACTCAGTGCTAATGGTCGTTTAATAGTCAAAAGGACTGCAGGGCTGTAAATAACACCTGCCCTCAGAAAATGCCCTGGGGTTGGGAAGAGGCAAGAAAATTCAACACATGACAAATTTTTCAAGAACTCAATATGAAGAGGGAAGCTGTAATCATTCTATTAAAAAAAAGAAAAGAAAAAAAAGGACATGCCTAAAGCTCAGTATAAGGAATTATTAGCCACATGCAAATCCAACCTCCAAAAAGGTTTCAGCTCACACCAGTCAAATGACCATCAGCAAAAAGTCTACAAACTAGAAATGCTGAAGGGGTTTGAGAGAACTGTGTACCTTCCAGCTGCTGGTGGGATGGAAAGTGGTAACAACACTAGTGAAAACTGGATGGAACTGCTTTAAAGGTAAAAATTGAGCTACCATATGGTACGGCAGGGAACCTTTTGGGCACATAACCTAAGATCACTAGAAGCGGAAAGACAGAGGCAGGTAAATGTGCAGCAATACTGAAATAGCCAAGACATGGAAGCAAGAAAAAGGTCCATACACAGATGAATGGACAAAGAAGAAGTGGGATACTAAGAGAAGGGAGTAGGGGCCTCGGGATAAAAATGAACAATGCCATTTTCAGAACTGCAGATGAACCTAGAAATAATCATACTAGGTTAATTATGTCAAAGGGTTGACAAATATCCTATGATATCATTTATACATGTTATCCTAAGACTGCTACCAATGAACATATTTCCACAGAGAAAGACACTCACAGATTTATAAAACAAAGTAATGCTTAGCCAAAATGACCGTTGGCAGGATGGATAAATTAGGACTATGGGGTAACATACATATACTAATGTATGTTAAATGTATATAAATATATAACATATAAACTATATGAATTATATAATCACCAATACATATAAAATATGTAATGACAAAATATCTACCAAATGCCAAGGAAGGCCTCCTCAACATTTTGCAATAACATACATGGTAACAGGATCCGACGATGAATAGACATATGTATGAATCATTAAGCAGATTCTGTCTAGCCAGACAATCACAACACTATAATCAAATTTATTCCAATCAGAAATAGAAATTAAATTTAAAAAACAAACATACGTAAGGAGACATAAACTTCTGGGGGCTTCTCCCAGCACATTCCACTCTCATTTCCAACCTCGGAACACTACCTCCAGGAAGATTCCGTTGCCCTAGTAACAAGAGTTGATAACGTAATAATGCTGCCACCTCGTGGCTATTTCCCACAACTGCAGGTTTAAAACCAGTGCTAATGGTTGCTTAACAGTCACAAGGACTGCAGCGCTGTCAATGACACCTGCCCTCAAAAAATGCCCTGGGGTAGGGAATAGGCAAGGAAATTCAACACATGACAAATTTTTCAAGAAGTCAATGTGAAGAGGGAAGTTGTACTCACTCCTTAAAAAAAAAGAAAACAAAAAAAATGAAATGCCTGAAGCTCGGTATAAGGAATTTTTAGCCTCATGCAAATCCAGCTCCCCAAAAGGTTTCAGCTCACACCAGTCAAATGACCATTAGCAAAAAGTCTACAAACTATAAATGCTGAAGGGGTTTTAGAGAACTGTGTACCTTCTAGCTGCTGGTGGGATGGAAAGTGGTAACAGCACTAACGAAAACTGGATGGAGGTGCTTTAAAGGTAAAAATTGAGCTACCATATGATGCGGCAGGGCACCTTTTGGGCCTATAACCGAAGACCACCAGAACCGGAAGACAGAGGCAGGCAAATGTGCACTGCAGCAATATTGAAATAGCCAAGACATGGAAGCCAGAAAAAGGTGCATACACACATGAATGGACAAGGAAGAAGTGGTATACGGACAGAATGGAATAGTAGCCTCGGGAAAATATAAACAATGCCGTTTTCAGGACTACAGATGAGCCTAGAAATAATCATATTAGGTTAAGTAAGTCAAAAGGGAATGACAAATATCCTATGATATCATTTATATACGTTATCCTAATATTGCTACCAATGAACATTCTTCCACAGAAAAATACACTCACACACTTATAAAACGAACTAATGGTTAGCCAGAATGAAAGGTGGCAGCATGGATAAATTAGGACTATGGGGCTAACATACATATACTAATGTATGTTAAATGTATATAAACATATAACATATAAATTATATGAATTAGGTAATCAGCAATACATATAAAATATATAATGACAAACAACCTACCAAATACCAAGCGAGGTCTACACAACATTCTGCAAAAACATACATGGTAACAGGATCCGAAGATGAACAGACATATGTATGAATTATTAAGCAGTTTCTGTCCAGCCAGACAATCACAACACTCTAATCAAATTTACTCTGATAAGAAATAGAAATTAAATTTAAAAAACAAACATAAGTAAGGAGACATAAACTTCTTGGGGCTTGTCCCAGCATATTCCATTCTAAGTTACAACCTCGGAACACTACCTCCAGGAAGACTCTGTTGCCCTATTAACAAGAGTTGAAAACGTAATACTGTTGCCGCCTTGTGGCTGTTTCCCACAACAGCAGTTTTAAACACAGTGCTAATTGTTGCTTAATAGGCACAAGGACTGCAGGGCTGTAAATGACACCTGCCCTCAAAAAATGTCCTGGGGTAGGGAATAGGCAAGAACATTCAACACATGACAAATTTTTCAAGAAGTCAATGTGAAGAGGGTAGTTGTACTCACTCTTTAAAATAAAAAGTAAAGAAAAGAAGGAAATGCCGAAAGCTCGTTATAAGAAATTATTACCCTCATGCACATCCGACCTCCAAAAAGCTTTCAGCTCACTCCAGTCAAATGACCCTCAGCAAAAATTGTACAAACTATAAATGCTGAAGGGGTATAAGAGAACTGTGTACCTTCTAGCTGTTGGTGGGATGTAAAGTGGTAACAGCACTAACGAAAACTGGATGGAGCTGCTTTAAAGGTAAAAATTAAGCTACCATATGATGCGGCAGGGCACCTTTTGGGCCTATAACCCAAGACCACCAGAACCGGAAAGACAGAGGCAGGCAAAGGTGCACTGCAGCAATATTGAAATAGCCAAGACATGGAAGCAAGATAAAGGTCCATACACAGAAGAATGGGCAAAGAAGAAGTGGTATACGGACAGAGTGGAATAGTAGCCTCGGGATAACAATGAACCATGTCATTTTCATGACTATAGATGAGCCTAAAAATAATCATATTAGGTTAAGTAAGTCAAAGGGTTGACAAATATCCTATGATATCATTTATACATGTTATCGTAAGACTGCTACCAATGAACATCTTTCCACAGAGAAAGACACTCACAGATTTATAAAACAAAGTAATGGTTAGCCAAAATGAAAGGTGGTAGGATGGATAAATTAGGACTATGGGGCTAACATACATATACTAATGTGTGTTACATGTATACAAACATATAACATATAAACTATATGAATTATATAATCACCAGTACATATAAAATATATAAAGACAAATCATCTACCAAATACCAAGGGAGGACTACTCAACATTCTGCAATAACATACATTGTAACAGGATCCGACGATGAACAGACATATGTAGGAATCATTAAGCAGATTCTGTGAAGCCAGACAATCACAACACTCTAATCAACTTTATTCCAATAAGAAATAGAATTTAAATTAAAAAAAACAAACATAAGTAAGGAGACAAACTTCTGGGGGCCTGTCCCAGCACATTCCACTCTCATTTCCAACTTCGGAACACTACCTCCAGGAAGACTCTCTTGCCCTAGTAACAAGAGTTGATAACGTAATAATGCTGCCACATTGTGGCTGTTTCCCACAGCAGCAGCTTTAAACCCACTGCTAATTGTTGCTTAATAGTCACAAGGACTGCAGGGCTGTAAATGACACCTGCCCTCAGAAAATGCCCTGGCGTTGGGAATAGGCAAGAAAATTCAACACATGACAAACTTTTCAAGAACTCAATATGAAGAGGGAAGCTCTACTCACTCTAAAAAAAAGAAAAGAAAAAAAGGAGACGCCTAAAGCTCAGTATAAGGAATTATTAGCCACATGCAAATCCAACCTCCAAAAAGATTTCAGCTCACACCAGTCCAATGACCATCAGCAAAAATGCTACGAACTATAAATGTTGAAGGGGTTTTAGAGAACTGTGTACCTACTAGCTGCTTGTGGTATGTAAAGTGGTAACAGCACTAAGGAAAACAGGATGGAGCTGTTTCAAAGGTAAAAATTGAGCTACCATATGATGCGGTAGGGCACCTTTTAGGCCTAAAACCGAACACCACCAGAACCAGAATGACAGCGGCAGGCAAATATGCACTGCAACAATACTGAGAGAGCCAAGACATGGAAGTAAAAAAAAAGGTCCCAAAACAGATGAATGGACACAGAAGAACTGGTATACGAACCGAATGGAATAGTAGCCTCGGGATAAAAATGAACAATGCCGTTTTCAGGACTACATATGAGCCTAGAAATAATCATATTAGTTTAAGTAAGTCAAATGGGAATGACAAATATCCTATGATATCATTTATACATGTTATCTTAAGATTGCCACCAATGAACATATTTCCACAGAAAAAGACACCCACAGACTAACAAAACAAACAAATGGTTAGCCAAAATGAAAGGTGGGAGAATGGATAAATTAGGACTATGGGGTAACATACATATACTAATGTATGCTAAATGTATATAAACATATAACATATAAACTATATGAATTATTAAATCACCAATACATATAAAATATATAATGACGAAATACCTACCAAATACCAAGGTAGGTCTACACAACATTCTGCAATAACATACATGGTAACAGGATCCGAAGATGAACAGACATATGTATGAATCATTAAGCAGATTCTGTATAGCCAGAGAATCACAACACTCTAATGAAATATACCCCGATAAGAAACAGAAATTAAATTAAAAAAACAAACATAAGTAAGGAGACATAAACTTCTGGTGGCTTGTCCCAACACATTCCACTCTCATTTCCAACCTCGGAACACTATGTCCAGGAAGACTCTTTTGCCCTAGCAACAAGAGTTGAGAACGTAATAATGCTGCCGCCTTGTGGCTGTTTCCCACAACAGCAGCTTTAAACTCAGTGCTAATGGTCGTTTAATAGTCAAAAGGACTGCAGGGCTGTAAATAACACCTGCCCTCAGAAAATGCCCTGGGGTTGGGAAGAGGCAAGAAAATTCAACACATGACAAATTTTTCAAGAACTCAATATGAAGAGGGAAGCTGTAATCATTCTATTAAAAAAAAGAAAAGAAAAAAAAGGACATGCCTAAAGCTCAGTATAAGGAATTATTAGCCACATGCAAATCCAACCTCCAAAAAGGTTTCAGCTCACACCAGTCAAATGACCATCAGCAAAAAGTCTACAAACTAGAAATGCTGAAGGGGTTTGAGAGAACTGTGTACCTTCCAGCTGCTGGTGGGATGGAAAGTGGTAACAACACTAGTGAAAACTGGATGGAACTGCTTTAAAGGTAAAAATTGAGCTACCATATGGTACGGCAGGGAACCTTTTGGGCACATAACCTAAGATCACTAGAAGCGGAAAGACAGAGGCAGGTAAATGTGCAGCAATACTGAAATAGCCAAGACATGGAAGCAAGAAAAAGGTCCATACACAGATGAATGGACAAAGAAGAAGTGGGATACTAAGAGAAGGGAGTAGGGGCCTCGGGATAAAAATGAACAATGCCATTTTCAGAACTGCAGATGAACCTAGAAATAATCATACTAGGTTAATTATGTCAAAGGGTTGACAAATATCCTATGATATCATTTATACATGTTATCCTAAGACTGCTACCAATGAACATATTTCCACAGAGAAAGACACTCACAGATTTATAAAACAAAGTAATGCTTAGCCAAAATGACCGTTGGCAGGATGGATAAATTAGGACTATGGGGTAACATACATATACTAATGTATGTTAAATGTATATAAATATATAACATATAAACTATATGAATTATATAATCACCAATACATATAAAATATGTAATGACAAAATATCTACCAAATGCCAAGGAAGGCCTCCTCAACATTTTGCAATAACATACATGGTAACAGGATCCGACGATGAATAGACATATGTATGAATCATTAAGCAGATTCTGTCTAGCCAGACAATCACAACACTATAATCAAATTTATTCCAATCAGAAATAGAAATTAAATTTAAAAAACAAACATACGTAAGGAGACATAAACTTCTGGGGGCTTCTCCCAGCACATTCCACTCTCATTTCCAACCTCGGAACACTACCTCCAGGAAGATTCCGTTGCCCTAGTAACAAGAGTTGATAACGTAATAATGCTGCCACCTCGTGGCTATTTCCCACAACTGCAGGTTTAAAACCAGTGCTAATGGTTGCTTAACAGTCACAAGGACTGCAGCGCTGTCAATGACACCTGCCCTCAAAAAATGCCCTGGGGTAGGGAATAGGCAAGGAAATTCAACACATGACAAATTTTTCAAGAAGTCAATGTGAAGAGGGAAGTTGTACTCACTCCTTAAAAAAAAAGAAAACAAAAAAAATGAAATGCCTGAAGCTCGGTATAAGGAATTTTTAGCCTCATGCAAATCCAGCTCCCCAAAAGGTTTCAGCTCACACCAGTCAAATGACCATTAGCAAAAAGTCTACAAACTATAAATGCTGAAGGGGTTTTAGAGAACTGTGTACCTTCTAGCTGCTGGTGGGATGGAAAGTGGTAACAGCACTAACGAAAACTGGATGGAGGTGCTTTAAAGGTAAAAATTGAGCTACCATATGATGCGGCAGGGCACCTTTTGGGCCTATAACCGAAGACCACCAGAACCGGAAGACAGAGGCAGGCAAATGTGCACTGCAGCAATATTGAAATAGCCAAGACATGGAAGCCAGAAAAAGGTGCATACACACATGAATGGACAAGGAAGAAGTGGTATACGGACAGAATGGAATAGTAGCCTCGGGAAAATATAAACAATGCCGTTTTCAGGA
The DNA here is from genome assembly GCF_028023285.1 of Balaenoptera ricei. Taxonomy (NCBI): domain Eukaryota; kingdom Metazoa; phylum Chordata; class Mammalia; order Artiodactyla; family Balaenopteridae; genus Balaenoptera; species Balaenoptera ricei. The sequence goes on from NW_026777797.1 coordinate 92,817, forward strand.
CTACAGATGAGCCTAGAAATAATCATATTAGGTTAAGTAAGTCAAAAGGGAATGACAAATATCCTATGATATCATTTATATACGTTATCCTAATATTGCTACCAATGAACATTCTTCCACAGAAAAATACACTCACACACTTATAAAACGAACTAATGGTTAGCCAGAATGAAAGGTGGCAGCATGGATAAATTAGGACTATGGGGCTAACATACATATACTAATGTATGTTAAATGTATATAAACATATAACATATAAATTATATGAATTAGGTAATCAGCAATACATATAAAATATATAATGACAAACAACCTACCAAATACCAAGCGAGGTCTACACAACATTCTGCAAAAACATACATGGTAACAGGATCCGAAGATGAACAGACATATGTATGAATTATTAAGCAGTTTCTGTCCAGCCAGACAATCACAACACTCTAATCAAATTTACTCTGATAAGAAATAGAAATTAAATTTAAAAAACAAACATAAGTAAGGAGACATAAACTTCTTGGGGCTTGTCCCAGCATATTCCATTCTAAGTTACAACCTCGGAACACTACCTCCAGGAAGACTCTGTTGCCCTATTAACAAGAGTTGAAAACGTAATACTGTTGCCGCCTTGTGGCTGTTTCCCACAACAGCAGTTTTAAACACAGTGCTAATTGTTGCTTAATAGGCACAAGGACTGCAGGGCTGTAAATGACACCTGCCCTCAAAAAATGTCCTGGGGTAGGGAATAGGCAAGAACATTCAACACATGACAAATTTTTCAAGAAGTCAATGTGAAGAGGGTAGTTGTACTCACTCTTTAAAATAAAAAGTAAAGAAAAGAAGGAAATGCCGAAAGCTCGTTATAAGAAATTATTACCCTCATGCACATCCGACCTCCAAAAAGCTTTCAGCTCACTCCAGTCAAATGACCCTCAGCAAAAATTGTACAAACTATAAATGCTGAAGGGGTATAAGAGAACTGTGTACCTTCTAGCTGTTGGTGGGATGTAAAGTGGTAACAGCACTAACGAAAACTGGATGGAGCTGCTTTAAAGGTAAAAATTAAGCTACCATATGATGCGGCAGGGCACCTTTTGGGCCTATAACCCAAGACCACCAGAACCGGAAAGACAGAGGCAGGCAAAGGTGCACTGCAGCAATATTGAAATAGCCAAGACATGGAAGCAAGATAAAGGTCCATACACAGAAGAATGGGCAAAGAAGAAGTGGTATACGGACAGAGTGGAATAGTAGCCTCGGGATAACAATGAACCATGTCATTTTCATGACTATAGATGAGCCTAAAAATAATCATATTAGGTTAAGTAAGTCAAAGGGTTGACAAATATCCTATGATATCATTTATACATGTTATCGTAAGACTGCTACCAATGAACATCTTTCCACAGAGAAAGACACTCACAGATTTATAAAACAAAGTAATGGTTAGCCAAAATGAAAGGTGGTAGGATGGATAAATTAGGACTATGGGGCTAACATACATATACTAATGTGTGTTACATGTATACAAACATATAACATATAAACTATATGAATTATATAATCACCAGTACATATAAAATATATAAAGACAAATCATCTACCAAATACCAAGGGAGGACTACTCAACATTCTGCAATAACATACATTGTAACAGGATCCGACGATGAACAGACATATGTAGGAATCATTAAGCAGATTCTGTGAAGCCAGACAATCACAACACTCTAATCAACTTTATTCCAATAAGAAATAGAATTTAAATTAAAAAAAACAAACATAAGTAAGGAGACAAACTTCTGGGGGCCTGTCCCAGCACATTCCACTCTCATTTCCAACTTCGGAACACTACCTCCAGGAAGACTCTCTTGCCCTAGTAACAAGAGTTGATAACGTAATAATGCTGCCACATTGTGGCTGTTTCCCACAGCAGCAGCTTTAAACCCACTGCTAATTGTTGCTTAATAGTCACAAGGACTGCAGGGCTGTAAATGACACCTGCCCTCAGAAAATGCCCTGGCGTTGGGAATAGGCAAGAAAATTCAACACATGACAAACTTTTCAAGAACTCAATATGAAGAGGGAAGCTCTACTCACTCTAAAAAAAAGAAAAGAAAAAAAGGAGACGCCTAAAGCTCAGTATAAGGAATTATTAGCCACATGCAAATCCAACCTCCAAAAAGATTTCAGCTCACACCAGTCCAATGACCATCAGCAAAAATGCTACGAACTATAAATGTTGAAGGGGTTTTAGAGAACTGTGTACCTACTAGCTGCTTGTGGTATGTAAAGTGGTAACAGCACTAAGGAAAACAGGATGGAGCTGTTTCAAAGGTAAAAATTGAGCTACCATATGATGCGGTAGGGCACCTTTTAGGCCTAAAACCGAACACCACCAGAACCAGAATGACAGCGGCAGGCAAATATGCACTGCAACAATACTGAGAGAGCCAAGACATGGAAGTAAAAAAAAAGGTCCCAAAACAGATGAATGGACACAGAAGAACTGGTATACGAACCGAATGGAATAGTAGCCTCGGGATAAAAATGAACAATGCCGTTTTCAGGACTACATATGAGCCTAGAAATAATCATATTAGTTTAAGTAAGTCAAATGGGAATGACAAATATCCTATGATATCATTTATACATGTTATCTTAAGATTGCCACCAATGAACATATTTCCACAGAAAAAGACACCCACAGACTAACAAAACAAACAAATGGTTAGCCAAAATGAAAGGTGGGAGAATGGATAAATTAGGACTATGGGGTAACATACATATACTAATGTATGCTAAATGTATATAAACATATAACATATAAACTATATGAATTATTAAATCACCAATACATATAAAATATATAATGACGAAATACCTACCAAATACCAAGGTAGGTCTACACAACATTCTGCAATAACATACATGGTAACAGGATCCGAAGATGAACAGACATATGTATGAATCATTAAGCAGATTCTGTATAGCCAGAGAATCACAACACTCTAATGAAATATACCCCGATAAGAAACAGAAATTAAATTAAAAAAACAAACATAAGTAAGGAGACATAAACTTCTGGTGGCTTGTCCCAACACATTCCACTCTCATTTCCAACCTCGGAACACTATGTCCAGGAAGACTCTTTTGCCCTAGCAACAAGAGTTGAGAACGTAATAATGCTGCCGCCTTGTGGCTGTTTCCCACAACAGCAGCTTTAAACTCAGTGCTAATGGTCGTTTAATAGTCAAAAGGACTGCAGGGCTGTAAATAACACCTGCCCTCAGAAAATGCCCTGGGGTTGGGAAGAGGCAAGAAAATTCAACACATGACAAATTTTTCAAGAACTCAATATGAAGAGGGAAGCTGTAATCATTCTATTAAAAAAAAGAAAAGAAAAAAAAGGACATGCCTAAAGCTCAGTATAAGGAATTATTAGCCACATGCAAATCCAACCTCCAAAAAGGTTTCAGCTCACACCAGTCAAATGACCATCAGCAAAAAGTCTACAAACTAGAAATGCTGAAGGGGTTTGAGAGAACTGTGTACCTTCCAGCTGCTGGTGGGATGGAAAGTGGTAACAACACTAGTGAAAACTGGATGGAACTGCTTTAAAGGTAAAAATTGAGCTACCATATGGTACGGCAGGGAACCTTTTGGGCACATAACCTAAGATCACTAGAAGCGGAAAGACAGAGGCAGGTAAATGTGCAGCAATACTGAAATAGCCAAGACATGGAAGCAAGAAAAAGGTCCATACACAGATGAATGGACAAAGAAGAAGTGGGATACTAAGAGAAGGGAGTAGGGGCCTCGGGATAAAAATGAACAATGCCATTTTCAGAACTGCAGATGAACCTAGAAATAATCATACTAGGTTAATTATGTCAAAGGGTTGACAAATATCCTATGATATCATTTATACATGTTATCCTAAGACTGCTACCAATGAACATATTTCCACAGAGAAAGACACTCACAGATTTATAAAACAAAGTAATGCTTAGCCAAAATGACCGTTGGCAGGATGGATAAATTAGGACTATGGGGTAACATACATATACTAATGTATGTTAAATGTATATAAATATATAACATATAAACTATATGAATTATATAATCACCAATACATATAAAATATGTAATGACAAAATATCTACCAAATGCCAAGGAAGGCCTCCTCAACATTTTGCAATAACATACATGGTAACAGGATCCGACGATGAATAGACATATGTATGAATCATTAAGCAGATTCTGTCTAGCCAGACAATCACAACACTATAATCAAATTTATTCCAATCAGAAATAGAAATTAAATTTAAAAAACAAACATACGTAAGGAGACATAAACTTCTGGGGGCTTCTCCCAGCACATTCCACTCTCATTTCCAACCTCGGAACACTACCTCCAGGAAGATTCCGTTGCCCTAGTAACAAGAGTTGATAACGTAATAATGCTGCCACCTCGTGGCTATTTCCCACAACTGCAGGTTTAAAACCAGTGCTAATGGTTGCTTAACAGTCACAAGGACTGCAGCGCTGTCAATGACACCTGCCCTCAAAAAATGCCCTGGGGTAGGGAATAGGCAAGGAAATTCAACACATGACAAATTTTTCAAGAAGTCAATGTGAAGAGGGAAGTTGTACTCACTCCTTAAAAAAAAAGAAAACAAAAAAAATGAAATGCCTGAAGCTCGGTATAAGGAATTTTTAGCCTCATGCAAATCCAGCTCCCCAAAAGGTTTCAGCTCACACCAGTCAAATGACCATTAGCAAAAAGTCTACAAACTATAAATGCTGAAGGGGTTTTAGAGAACTGTGTACCTTCTAGCTGCTGGTGGGATGGAAAGTGGTAACAGCACTAACGAAAACTGGATGGAGGTGCTTTAAAGGTAAAAATTGAGCTACCATATGATGCGGCAGGGCACCTTTTGGGCCTATAACCGAAGACCACCAGAACCGGAAGACAGAGGCAGGCAAATGTGCACTGCAGCAATATTGAAATAGCCAAGACATGGAAGCCAGAAAAAGGTGCATACACACATGAATGGACAAGGAAGAAGTGGTATACGGACAGAATGGAATAGTAGCCTCGGGAAAATATAAACAATGCCGTTTTCAGGACTACAGATGAGCCTAGAAATAATCATATTAGGTTAAGTAAGTCAAAAGGGAATGACAAATATCCTATGATATCATTTATATACGTTATCCTAATATTGCTACCAATGAACATTCTTCCACAGAAAAATACACTCACACACTTATAAAACGAACTAATGGTTAGCCAGAATGAAAGGTGGCAGCATGGATAAATTAGGACTATGGGGCTAACATACATATACTAATGTATGTTAAATGTATATAAACATATAACATATAAATTATATGAATTAGGTAATCAGCAATACATATAAAATATATAATGACAAACAACCTACCAAATACCAAGCGAGGTCTACACAACATTCTGCAAAAACATACATGGTAACAGGATCCGAAGATGAACAGACATATGTATGAATTATTAAGCAGTTTCTGTCCAGCCAGACAATCACAACACTCTAATCAAATTTACTCTGATAAGAAATAGAAATTAAATTTAAAAAACAAACATAAGTAAGGAGACATAAACTTCTTGGGGCTTGTCCCAGCATATTCCATTCTAAGTTACAACCTCGGAACACTACCTCCAGGAAGACTCTGTTGCCCTATTAACAAGAGTTGAAAACGTAATACTGTTGCCGCCTTGTGGCTGTTTCCCACAACAGCAGTTTTAAACACAGTGCTAATTGTTGCTTAATAGGCACAAGGACTGCAGGGCTGTAAATGACACCTGCCCTCAAAAATTGTCCTGGGGTAGGGAATAGGCAAGAACATTCAACACATGACAAATTTTTCAAGAAGTCAATGTGAAGAGGGTAGTTGTACTCACTCTTTAAAATAAAAAGTAAAGAAAAGAAGGAAATGCCGAAAGCTCGTTATAAGAAATTATTACCCTCATGCACATCCGACCTCCAAAAAGCTTTCAGCTCACTCCAGTCAAATGACCCTCAGCAAAAATTGTACAAACTATAAATGCTGAAGGGGTATAAGAGAACTGTGTACCTTCTAGCTGTTGGTGGGATGTAAAGTGGTAACAGCACTAACGAAAACTGGATGGAGCTGCTTTAAAGGTAAAAATTAAGCTACCATATGATGCGGCAGGGCACCTTTTGGGCCTATAACCCAAGACCACCAGAACCGGAAAGACAGAGGCAGGCAAAGGTGCACTGCAGCAATATTGAAATAGCCAAGACATGGAAGCAAGATAAAGGTCCATACACAGAAGAATGGGCAAAGAAGAAGTGGTATACGGACAGAGTGGAATAGTAGCCTCGGGATAACAATGAACCATGTCATTTTCATGACTATAGATGAGCCTAAAAATAATCATATTAGGTTAAGTAAGTCAAAGGGTTGACAAATATCCTATGATATCATTTATACATGTTATCGTAAGACTGCTACCAATGAACATCTTTCCACAGAGAAAGACACTCACAGATTTATAAAACAAAGTAATGGTTAGCCAAAATGAAAGGTGGTAGGATGGATAAATTAGGACTATGGGGCTAACATACATATACTAATGTGTGTTACATGTATACAAACATATAACATATAAACTATATGAATTATATAATCACCAGTACATATAAAATATATAAAGACAAATCATCTACCAAATACCAAGGGAGGACTACTCAACATTCTGCAATAACATACATTGTAACAGGATCCGACGATGAACAGACATATGTAGGAATCATTAAGCAGATTCTGTGAAGCCAGACAATCACAACACTCTAATCAACTTTATTCCAATAAGAAATAGAATTTAAATTAAAAAAAACAAACATAAGTAAGGAGACAAACTTCTGGGGGCCTGTCCCAGCACATTCCACTCTCATTTCCAACTTCGGAACACTACCTCCAGGAAGACTCTCTTGCCCTAGTAACAAGAGTTGATAACGTAATAATGCTGCCACATTGTGGCTGTTTCCCACAGCAGCAGCTTTAAACCCACTGCTAATTGTTGCTTAATAGTCACAAGGACTGCAGGGCTGTAAATGACACCTGCCCTCAGAAAATGCCCTGGCGTTA
>NW_026777798.1:0-99820 GCF_028023285.1 Balaenoptera ricei
TAGAGCCGTTCGTAATCTTCGGACCGTGGGAGCTCGCCCCAGTCTACACCAGAACAGCACTCTGAGGAGCTGCTGACGTTTGGTAGCAAAATCTCCTCTTCTTTCTGAAGAGAAACATTTCGCTGTCAGTGGGTTCCATCAGCCTTGCCATATTTTCTCAGCTGGCTATGATGGAGGGCAGTCAGTGGGCAGACTCACCTGAGGCCCTCCTTCCCAGACTGTGATACAGACAGACCCGCCGCCTGCTTCAGCCCAAAGGGACGGCTTACGGTGAGGCAAAAACCCTGTGTTGGAAAGTTCCTGCCTAACCCTCGCCCAAGCACAAGCAAATCGGTCATCGGTCAAAGACTTTCCCCACAAGTTGAACATGTTTGCTCCCCTCTAGCCTCCGAAGGCCGAGTTTACCTAGCTAGGACTCACACTGCAGGAAGGGTACTCAGGGTGCTGGTGACTGCAAGTTGTTTCACCAGGCAGCCCACATCGGGTACAGCCACTTGGATTTTCCAGGGGCACAGCGCAAAGGGTGTCAGCTAACGCGCCTCCAGCCTGGGAGGGGCCACATACACTCGCTGAATGGGAAACAAGCCCATGCCTTCAGTGTGAAAGGCCGCTATGCCTCTTTGCTTCGGCAGCCCAGGGATAGCGTCAGCTCTGAAATGCCTCCAAAGGAGCAGACTCAGAGACCCTTTGAACCGCAGAGCAGGTGCGGCCCAGAACAAGGACTGCTCTTGGGCTGAGAACACCCACTGCCCAGCGCCTCTTTTGGCTACACACGTGTAGTGCGAGGGTGTTGAATTCTGCTGCGTGATAACTTCTCCGGGCCACGTGGTGTGAGCGCAGGTAGAGTGGCCCTCCATCCTCCCAGTTTCCTGCCTAAGTTGTACAAGGCAAACTCCCTGCTTGAATCCCCGGGTGGGGTACGTACCCTCCAGAGAAAGGTGGATGCTTGGGACCCAGGGCTAGTCTCTATGTCGATGTTCTGTGCATCAGCTTCGCAGCTGTTCTCTCTAAGCGGGTCCCAAAGGCTTTTTGGAAGACTTTCCTTCGAGGGTCAGAAAGAGGAAATGAGCCGACAGGCCCACGGGGATGCCAGTTCTCTCCAGCCACAACGCTAGCAGCCTCAGACACGCGGGTTCTCTTTGGGACATGAAAGAACACTATGCTTGGAAGCTTCTTCCATCCAGTTTGAGAGCCGCACTTCCACTGCCTCCTAGGATTCCAGGTGTTGCCTTGCCGTCACAATTTCCAATTCTTAGGCCTATGACGGCAGAGTGTCTGGCAGTTCTCAGAGAGACCTTAGGAATGCAGGCTTTTTGGCTCCTTCCACTGACAAACCAGCTCCTCCAGATCCTCTGTCGATAGGCATTTCATGTCAGAATATCTCTGGGCGCCCTCATTCCTCCTCCACGAAGTAAGACACAAACGGAATTGCCCGAAAGGGAGGAAGCCCTCTGAGTCCGGCAGAGAGGCAGTCTCTCCCCCTCAGCACTCCCCCATGGCTGAGCCCAGGGCATGGGACCGAGAGAGGGAGAAAGACAGCCGTGACCCCGAGCTTTTCCACAATGTAGTATAGGCCTCACCCTCAAGCTCACGTCAATCGCCTAGAGAAAACAGCAGGCCTCGGTCTGCTTTCCTGTGGCTAGGAAACTTGGCTTTCATTCCTTAGGTGGCACACTGGCTCAGGACTGCCCTGCCCGAAGCACTCACGGGGTGCAGCCCTATTTGTTGAGATCAGCCCTTCTGGCTCTCTCTCGGATGAAGCAACTGGAAAAGAGCCGTTCGTAATCTTCGGACCGTGGGAGCTCGCCCCAGTCTACACCAGAACAGCACTCTGAGGAGCTGCTGACGTTTGGTAGCAAAATCTCCTCTTCTGAAGAGAAACATTTCGCTGTCAGTGGGTTCCATCAGCCTTGCCATATTTTCTCAGCTGGCTATGATGGAGGGCAGTCAGTGGGCAGACTCACCTGAGGCCCTCCTTCCCAGACTGTGATACAGACAGACCCGCCGCCTGCTTCAGCCCAAAGGGACGGCTTACGGTGAGGCAAAAACCCTGTGTTGGAAAGTTCCTGCCTAACCCTCGCCCAAGCACAAGCAAATCGGTCATCGGTCAAAGACTTTCCCCACAAGTTGAACATGTTTGCTCCCCTCTAGCCTCCGAAGGCCGAGTTTACCTAGCTAGGACTCACACTGCAGGAAGGGTACTCAGGGTGCTGGTGACTGCAAGTTGTTTCACCAGGCAGCCCACATCGGGTACAGCCACTTGGATTTTCCAGGGGCACAGCGCAAAGGGTGTCAGCTAACGCGCCTCCAGCCTGGGAGGGGGCCACATACACTCGCTGAATGGGAAACAAGCCCATGCCTTCAGTGTGAAAGGCCGCTATGCCTCTTTGCTTCGGCAGCCCAGGGATAGCGTCAGCTCTGAAATGCCTCCAAAGGAGCAGACTCAGAGACCCTTTGAACCGCAGAGCAGGTGCGGCCCAGAACAAGGACTGCTCTTGGGCTGAGAACACCCACTGCCCAGCGCCTCTTTTGGCTACACACGTGTAGTGCGAGGGTGTTGAATTCTGCTGCGTGATAACTTCTCCGGGCCACGTGGTGTGAGCGCAGGTAGAGTGGCCCTCCATCTCCTCCCAGTTTCCTGCCTAAGTTGTACAAGGCAAACTCCCTGCTTGAATCCCGGGTGGGGTACGTACCCTCCAGAGAAAGGTGGATGCTTGGGACCCAGGGCTAGTCTCTATGTCGATGTTCTGTGCATCAGCTTCGCAGCTGTTCTCTCTAAGCGGGTCCCAAAGGCTTTTTGGAAGACTTTCCTTCGAGGGTCAGAAAGAGGAAATGAGCCGACAGGCCCACGGGGATGCCAGTTCTCTCCAGCCACAACGCTAGCAGCCTCAGACACGCGGGTTCTCTTTGGGACATGAAAGAACACTATGCTTGGAAGCTTCTTCCATCCAGTTTGAGAGCCGCACTTCCACTGCCTCCTAGGATTCCAGGTGTTGCCTTGCCGTCACAATTTCCAATTCTTAGGCCTATGACGGCAGAGTGTCTGGCAGTTCTCAGAGAGACCTTAGGAATGCAGGCTTTTTGGCTCCTTCCACTGACAAACCAGCTCCTCCAGATCCTCTGTCGATAGGCATTTCATGTCAGAATATCTCTGGGCGCCCTCATTCCTCCTCCACGAAGTAAGACACAAACGGAATTGCCCGAAAGGGAGGAAGCCCTCTGAGTCCGGCAGAGAGGCAGTCTCTCCCCCTCAGCATTCCCCCATGGCTGAGCCCAGGGCATGGGGACCGAGAGAGGGAGAAAGACAGCCGTGACCCCGAGCTTTTCCACAATGTAGTATAGGCCTCACCCTCAAGCTCACGTCAATCGCCTAGAGAAAACAGCAGGCCTCGGTCTGCTTTCCTGTGGCTAGGAAACTTGGCTTTCATTCCTTAGGTGGCACACTGGCTCAGGACTGCCCTGCCCGAAGCACTCACGGGGTGCAGCCCTGTTTGTTGAGATCAGCCCCTTCTGGCTCTCTCTCGGATGAAGCAACTGGAAAAGAGCCGTTCGTAATCTTCGGACCGTGGGAGCTCGCCCCAGTCTACACCAGAACAGCACTCTGAGGAGCTGCTGACGTTTGGTAGCAAAATCTCCTCTTCTGAAGAGAAACATTTCGCTGTCAGTGGGTTCCATCAGCCTTGCCATATTTTCTCAGCTGGCTATGATGGAGGGCAGTCAGTGGGCAGACTCACCTGAGGCCCTCCTTCCCAGACTGTGATACAGACAGACCCGCCGCCTGCTTCAGCCCAAAGGGACGGCTTACGGTGAGGCAAAAACCCTGTGTTGGAAAGTTCCTGCCTAACCCTCGCCCAAGCACAAGCAAATTGGTCATCGGTCAAAGACTTTCCCCACAAGTTGAACATGTTTGCTCCCCTCTAGCCTCCGAAGGCCGAGTTTACCTAGCTAGGACTCACACTGCAGGAAGGGTACTCAGGGTGCTGGTGACTGCAAGTTGTTTCACCAGGCAGCCCACATCGGGTACAGCCACTTGGATTTTCCAGGGGCACAGCGCAAAGGGTGTCAGCTAACGCGCCTCCAGCCTGGGAGGGCCCACATACACTCGCTGAATGGGAAACAAGCCCATGCCTTCAGTGTGAAAGGCCGCTATGCCTCTTTGCTTCGGCAGCCCAGGGATAGCGTCAGCTCTGAAATGCCTCCAAAGGAGCAGACTCAGAGACCCCTTTGAACCGCAGAGCAGGTGCGGCCCAGAACAAGGACTGCTCTTGGGCTGAGAACACCCACTGCCCAGCGCCTCTTTTGGCTACACACGTGTAGTGGGAGGGTGTTGAATTCTGCTGCGTGATAACTTCTCCGGGCCACGTGGTGTGAGCGCAGGTAGAGTGGCCCTCCATCTCCTCCCAGTTTCCTGCCTAAGTTGTACAAGGCAAACTCCCTGCTTGAATCCCCGGGTGGGGTACGTACCCTCCAGAGAAAGGTGGATGCTTGGGACCCAGGGCTAGTCTCTATGTCGATGTTCTGTGCATCAGCTTCGCAGCTGTTCTCTCTAAGCGGGTCCCAAAGGCTTTTTGGAAGACTTTCCTTCGAGGGTCAGAAAGAGGAAATGAGCCGACAGGCCCACGGGGATGCCAGTTCTCTCCAGCCACAACGCTAGCAGCCTCAGACACGCGGGGTTCTCTTTGGGACATGAAAGAACACTATGCTTGGAAGCTTCTTCCATCCAGTTTGAGAGCCGCACTTCCACTGCCTCCTAGGATTCCAGGTGTTGCCTTGCCGTCACAATTTCCAATTCTTAGGCCTATGACGGCAGAGTGTCTGGCAGTTCTCAGAGAGACCTTAGGAATGCAGGCTTTTTGGCTCCTTCCACTGACAAACCAGCTCCTCCAGATCCTCTGTCGATAGGCATTTCATGTCAGAATATCTCTGGGCGCCCTCATTCCTCCTCCACGAAGTAAGACACAAACGGAATTGCCCGAAAGGAGGAAGCCCTCTGAGTCCGGCAGAGAGGCAGTCTCTCCCCCTCAGCACTCCCCCATGGCTGAGCCCAGGGCATGGGACCGAGAGAGGGAGAAAGACAGCCGTGACCCCGAGCTTTTCCACAATGTAGTATAGGCCTCACCCTCAAGCTCACGTCAATCGCCTAGAGAAAACAGCAGGCCTCGGTCTGCTTTCCTGTGGCTAGGAAACTTGGCTTTCATTCCTTAGGTGGCACACTGGCTCAGGACTGCCCTGCCCGAAGCACTCACGGGGTGCAGCCCTGTTTGTTGAGATCAGCCCTTCTGGCTCTCTCTCGGATGAAGCAACTGGAAAAGAGCCGTTCGTAATCTTCGGACCGTGGGAGCTCGCCCCAGTCTACACCAGAACAGCACTCTGAGGAGCTGCTGACGTTTGGTAGCAAAATCTCCTCTTCTGAAGAGAAACATTTCGCTGTCAGTGGGTTCCATCAGCCTTGCCATATTTTCTCAGCTGGCTATGATGGAGGGCAGTCAGTGGGCAGACTCACCTGAGGCCCTCCTTCCCAGACTGTGATACAGACAGACCCGCCGCCTGCTTCAGCCCAAAGGGACGGCTTACGGTGAGGCAAAAACCCTGTGTTGGAAAGTTCCTGCCTAACCCTCGCCCAAGCACAAGCAAATCGGTCATCGGTCAAAGACTTTCCCCACAAGTTGAACATGTTTGCTCCCCTCTAGCCTCCGAAGGCCGAGTTTACCTAGCTAGGACTCACACTGCAGGAAGGGTACTCAGGGTGCTGGTGACTGCAAGTTGTTTCACCAGGCAGCCCACATCGGGTACAGCCACTTGGATTTTCCAGGGGCACAGCGCAAAGGGTGTCAGCTAACGCGCCTCCAGCCTGGAGGGGCCACATACACTCGCTGAATGGGAAACAAGCCCATGCCTTCAGTGTGAAAGGCCGCTATGCCTCTTTGCTTCGGCAGCCCAGGGATAGCGTCAGCTCTGAAATGCCTCCAAAGGAGCAGACTCAGAGACCCTTTGAACCGCAGAGCAGGTGCGGCCCAGAACAAGGACTGCTCTTGGGCTGAGAACACCCACTGCCCAGCGCCTCTTTTGGCTACACACGTGTAGTGCGAGGGTGTTGAATTCTGCTGCGTGATAACTTCTCCGGGCCACGTGGTGTGAGCGCAGGTAGAGTGGCCCTCCATCTCCTCCCAGTTTCCTGCCTAAGTTGTACAAGGCAAACTCCCTGCTTGAATCCCCGGGTGGGGTACGTACCCTCCAGAGAAAGGTGGATGCTTGGGACCCAGGGCTAGTCTCTATGTCGATGTTCTGTGCATCAGCTTCGCAGCTGTTCTCTCTAAGCGGGTCCCAAAGGCTTTTTGGAAGACTTTCCTTCGAGGGTCAGAAAGAGGAAATGAGCCGACAGGCCCACGGGGATGCCAGTTCTCTCCAGCCACAACGCTAGCAGCCTCAGACACGCGGGTTCTCTTTGGGACATGAAAGAACACTATGCTTGGAAGCTTCTTCCATCCAGTTTGAGAGCCGCACTTCACTGCCTCCTAGGATTCCAGGTGTTGCCTTGCCGTCACAATTTCCAATTCTTAGGCCTATGACGGCAGAGTGTCTGGCAGTTCTCAGAGAGACCTTAGGAATGCAGGCTTTTTGGCTCCTTCCACTGACAAACCAGCTCCTCCAGATCCTCTGTCGATAGGCATTTCATGTCAGAATATCTCTGGGCGCCCTCATTCCTCCTCCACGAAGTAAGACACAAACGGAATTGCCCGAAAGGGAGGAAGCCCTCTGAGTCCGGCAGAGAGGCAGTCTCTCCCCCTCAGCACTCCCCCATGGCTGAGCCCAGGGCATGGGACCGAGAGAGGGAGAAAGACAGCCGTGACCCCGAGCTTTTCCACAATGTAGTATAGGCCTCACCCTCAAGCTCACGTCAATCGCCTAGAGAAAACAGCAGGCCTCGGTCTGCTTTCCTGTGGCTAGGAAACTTGGCTTTCATTCCTTAGGTGGCACACTGGCTCAGGGACTGCCCTGCCCGAAGCACTCACGGGGTGCAGCCCTGTTTGTTGAGATCAGCCCTTCTGGCTCTCTCTCGGATGAAGCAACTGGAAAAGAGCCGTTCGTAATCTTCGGACCGTGGGAGCTCGCCCCAGTCTACACCAGAACAGCACTCTGAGGAGCTGCTGACGTTTGGTAGCAAAATCTCCTCTTCTGAAGAGAAACATTTCGCTGTCAGTGGGTTCCATCAGCCTTGCCATATTTTCTCAGCTGGCTATGATGGAGGGCAGTCAGTGGGCAGACTCACCTGAGGCCCTCCTTCCCAGACTGTGATACAGACAGACCCGCCGCCTGCTTCAGCCCAAAGGGACGGCTTACGGTGAGGCAAAAACCCTGTGTTGGAAAGTTCCTGCCTAACCCTCGCCCAAGCACAAGCAAATCGGTCATCGGTCAAAGACTTTCCCCACAAGTTGAACATGTTTGCTCCCCTCTAGCCTCCGAAGGCCGAGTTTACCTAGCTAGGACTCACACTGCAGGAAGGGTACTCAGGGTGCTGGTGACTGCAAGTTGTTTCACCAGGCAGCCCACATCGGGTACAGCCACTTGGATTTTCCAGGGGCACAGCGCAAAGGGTGTCAGCTAACGCGCCTCCAGCCTGGGAGGGGCCACATACACTCGCTGAATGGGAAACAAGCCCATGCCTTCAGTGTGAAAGGCCGCTATGCCTCTTTGCTTCGGCAGCCCAGGGATAGCGTCAGCTCTGAAATGCCTCCAAAGGAGCAGACTCAGAGACCCTTTGAACCGCAGAGCAGGTGCGGCCCAGAACAAGGACTGCTCTTGGGCTGAGAACACCCACTGCCCAGCGCCTCTTTTGGCTACACACGTGTAGTGCGAGGGTGTTGAATTCTGCTGCGTGATAACTTCTCCGGCCACGTGGTGTGAGCGCAGGTAGAGTGGCCCTCCATCTCCTCCCAGTTTCCTGCCTAAGTTGTACAAGGCAAACTCCCTGCTTGAATCCCCGGGTGGGGTACGTACCCTCCAGAGAAAGGTGGATGCTTGGGACCCAGGGCTAGTCTCTATGTCGATGTTCTGTGCATCAGCTTCGCAGCTGTTCTCTCTAAGCGGGTCCCAAAGGCTTTTTGGAAGACTTTCCTTCGAGGGTCAGAAAGAGGAAATGAGCCGACAGGCCCACGGGGATGCCAGTTCTCTCCAGCCACAACGCTAGCAGCCTCAGACACGCGGGTTCTCTTTGGGACATGAAAGAACACTATGCTTGGAAGCTTCTTCCATCCAGTTTGAGAGCCGCACTTCCACTGCCTCCTAGGATTCCAGGTGTTGCCTTGCCGTCACAATTTCCAATTCTTAGGCCTATGACGGCAGAGTGTCTGGCAGTTCTCAGAGAGACCTTAGGAATGCAGGCTTTTTGGCTCCTTCCACTGACAAACCAGCTCCTCCAGATCCTCTGTCGATAGGCATTTCATGTCAGAATATCTCTGGGCGCCCTCATTCCTCCTCCACGAAGTAAGACACAAACGGAATTGCCCGAAAGGGAGGAAGCCCTCTGAGTCCGGCAGAGAGGCAGTCTCTCCCCCTCAGCACTCCCCCATGGCTGAGCCCAGGGCATGGGACCGAGAGAGGGAGAAAGACAGCCGTGACCCCGAGCTTTTCCACAATGTAGTATAGGCCTCACCCTCAAGCTCACGTCAATCGCCTAGAGAAAACAGCAGGCCTCGGTCTGCTTTCCTGTGGCTAGGAAACTTGGCTTTCATTCCTTAGGTGGCACACTGGCTCAGGACTGCCCTGCCCGAAGCACTCACGGGGTGCAGCCCTGTTTGTTGAGATCAGCCCTTCTGGCTCTCTCTCGGATGAAGCAACTGGAAAAGAGCCGTTCGTAATCTTCGGACCGTGGGAGCTCGCCCCAGTCTACACCAGAACAGCACTCTGAGGAGCTGCTGACGTTTGGTAGCAAAATCTCCTCTTCTGAAGAGAAACATTTCGCTGTCAGTGGGTTCCATCAGCCTTGCCATATTTTCTCAGCTGGCTATGATGGAGGGCAGTCAGTGGGCAGACTCACCTGAGGCCCTCCTTCCCAGACTGTGATACAGACAGACCCGCCGCCTGCTTCAGCCCAAAGGGACGGCTTACGGTGAGGCAAAAACCCTGTGTTGGAAAGTTCCTGCCTAACCCTCGCCCAAGCACAAGCAAATCGGTCATCGGTCAAAGACTTTCCCCACAAGTTGAACATGTTTGCTCCCCTCTAGCCTCCGAAGGCCGAGTTTACCTAGCTAGGACTCACACTGCAGGAAGGGTACTCAGGGTGCTGGTGACTGCAAGTTGTTTCACCAGGCAGCCCACATCGGGTACAGCCACTTGGATTTTCCAGGGGCACAGCGCAAAGGGTGTCAGCTAACGCGCCTCCAGCCTGGGAGGGGCCACATACACTCTCTGAATGGGAAACAAGCCCATGCCTTCAGTGTGAAAGGCCGCTATGCCTCTTTGCTTCGGCAGCCCAGGGATAGCGTCAGCTCTGAAATGCCTCCAAAGGAGCAGACTCAGAGACCCTTTGAACCGCAGAGCAGGTGCGGCCCAGAACAAGGACTGCTCTTGGGCTGAGAACACCCACTGCCCAGCGCCTCTTTTGGCTACACACGTGTAGTGGGAGGGTGTTGAATTCTGCTGCGTGATAACTTCTCCGGGCCACGTGGTGTGAGCGCAGGTAGAGTGGCCCTCCATCTCCTCCCAGTTTCCTGCCTAAGTTGTACAAGGCAAACTCCCTGCTTGAATCCCCGGGTGGGGTACGTACCCTCCAGAGAAAGGTGGATGCTTGGGACCCAGGGCTAGTCTCTATGTCGATGTTCTGTGCATCAGCTTCGCAGCTGTTCTCTCTAAGCGGGTCCCAAAGGCTTTTTGGAAGACTTTCCTTCGAGGGTCAGAAAGAGGAAATGAGCCGACAGGCCCACGGGGATGCCAGTTCTCTCCAGCCACAACGCTAGCAGCCTCAGACACGCGGGTTCTCTTTGGGACATGAAAGAACACTATGCTTGGAAGCTTCTTCCATCCAGTTTGAGAGCCGCACTTCCACTGCCTCCTAGGATTCCAGGTGTTGCCTTGCCGTCACAATTTCCAATTCTTAGGCCTATGACGGCAGAGTGTCTGGCAGTTCTCAGAGAGACCTTAGGAATGCAGGCTTTTTGGCTCCTTCCACTGACAAACCAGCTCCTCCAGATCCTCTGTCGATAGGCATTTCATGTCAGAATATCTCTGGGCGCCCTCATTCCTCCTCCACGAAGTAAGACACAAACGGAATTGCCCGAAAGGGAGGAAGCCCTCTGAGTCCGGCAGAGAGGCAGTCTCTCCCCCTCAGCACTCCCCCATGGCTGAGCCCAGGGCATGGGACCGAGAGAGGGAGAAAGACAGCCGTGACCCCGAGCTTTTCCACAATGTAGTATAGGCCTCACCCTCAAGCTCACGTCAATCGCCTAGAGAAAACAGCAGGCCTCGGTCTGCTTTCCTGTGGCTAGGAAACTTGGCTTTCATTCCTTAGGTGGCACACTGGCTCAGGACTGCCCTGCCCGAAGCACTCACGGGGTGCAGCCCTGTTTGTTGAGATCAGCCCTTCTGGCTCTCTCTCGGATGAAGCAACTGGAAAAGAGCCGTTCGTAATCTTCGGACCGTGGGAGCTCGCCCCAGTCTACACCAGAACAGCACTCTGAGGAGCTGCTGACGTTTGGTAGCAAAATCTCCTCTTCTGAAGAGAAACATTTCGCTGTCAGTGGGTTCCATCAGCCTTGCCATATTTTCTCAGCTGGCTATGATGGAGGGCAGTCAGTGGGCAGACTCACCTGAGGCCCTCCTTCCCAGACTGTGATACAGACAGACCCGCCGCCTGCTTCAGCCCAAAGGGACGGCTTACGGTGAGGCAAAAACCCTGTGTTGGAAAGTTCCTGCCTAACCCTCGCCCAAGCACAAGCAAATCGGTCATCGGTCAAAGACTTTCCCCACAAGTTGAACATGTTTGCTCCCCTCTAGCCTCCGAAGGCCGAGTTTACCTAGCTAGGACTCACACTGCAGGAAGGGTACTCAGGGTGCTGGTGACTGCAAGTTGTTTCACCAGGCAGCCCACATCGGGTACAGCCACTTGGATTTTCCAGGGGCACAGCGCAAAGGGTGTCAGCTAACGCGCCTCCAGCCTGGGAGGGGCCACATACACTCGCTGAATGGGAAACAAGCCCATGCCTTCAGTGTGAAAGGCCGCTATGCCTCTTTGCTTCGGCAGCCCAGGGATAGCGTCAGCTCTGAAATGCCTCCAAAGGAGCAGACTCAGAGACCCTTTGAACCGCAGAGCAGGTGCGGCCCAGAACAAGGACTGCTCTTGGGCTGAGAACACCCACTGCCCAGCGCCTCTTTTGGCTACACACGTGTAGTGCGAGGGTGTTGAATTCTGCTGCGTGATAACTTCTCCGGGCCACGTGGTGTGAGCGCAGGTAGAGTGGCCCTCCATCTCCTCCCAGTTTCCTGCCTAAGTTGTACAAGGCAAACTCCCTGCTTGAATCCCCGGGTGGGGTACGTACCCTCCAGAGAAAGGTGGATGCTTGGGACCCAGGGCTAGTCTCTATGTCGATGTTCTGTGCATCAGCTTCGCAGCTGTTCTCTCTAAGCGGGTCCCAAAGGCTTTTTGGAAGACTTTCCTTCGAGGGTCAGAAAGAGGAAATGAGCCGACAGGCCCACGGGGATGCCAGTTCTCTCCAGCCACAACGCTAGCAGCCTCAGACACGCGGGTTCTCTTTGGGACATGAAAGAACACTATGCTTGGAAGCTTCTTCCATCCAGTTTGAGAGCCGCACTTCCACTGCCTCCTAGGATTCCAGGTGTTGCCTTGCCGTCACAATTTCCAATTCTTAGGCCTATGACGGCAGAGTGTCTGGCAGTTCTCAGAGAGACCTTAGGAATGCAGGCTTTTTGGCTCCTTCCACTGACAAACCAGCTCCTCCAGATCCTCTGTCGATAGGCATTTCATGTCAGAATATCTCTGGGCGCCCTCATTCCTCCTCCACGAAGTAAGACACAAACGGAATTGCCCGAAAGGGAGGAAGCCCTCTGAGTCCGGCAGAGAGGCAGTCTCTCCCCCTCAGCACTCCCCCATGGCTGAGCCCAGGGCATGGGACCGAGAGAGGGAGAAAGACAGCCGTGACCCCGAGCTTTTCCACAATGTAGTATAGGCCTCACCCTCAAGCTCACGTCAATCGCCTAGAGAAAACAGCAGGCCTCGGTCTGCTTTCCTGTGGCTAGGAAACTTGGCTTTCATTCCTTAGGTGGCACACTGGCTCAGGACTGCCCTGCCCGAAGCACTCACGGGGTGCAGCCCTGTTTGTTGAGATCAGCCCTTCTGGCTCTCTCTCGGATGAAGCAACTGGAAAAGAGCCGTTCGTAATCTTCGGACCGTGGGAGCTCGCCCCAGTCTACACCAGAACAGCACTCTGAGGAGCTGCTGACGTTTGGTAGCAAAATCTCCTCTTCTGAAGAGAAACATTTCGCTGTCAGTGGGTTCCATCAGCCTTGCCATATTTTCTCAGCTGGCTATGATGGAGGGCAGTCAGTGGGCAGACTCACCTGAGGCCCTCCTTCCCAGACTGTGATACAGACAGACCCGCCGCCTGCTTCAGCCCAAAGGGACGGCTTACGGTGAGGCAAAAACCCTGTGTTGGAAAGTTCCTGCCTAACCCTCGCCCAAGCACAAGCAAATCGGTCATCGGTCAAAGACTTTCCCCACAAGTTGAACATGTTTGCTCCCCTCTAGCCTCCGAAGGCCGAGTTTACCTAGCTAGGACTCACACTGCAGGAAGGGTACTCAGGGTGCTGGTGACTGCAAGTTGTTTCACCAGGCAGCCCACATCGGGTACAGCCACTTGGATTTTCCAGGGGCACAGCGCAAAGGGTGTCAGCTAACGCGCCTCCAGCCTGGGAGGGGCCACATACACTCTCTGAATGGGAAACAAGCCCATGCCTTCAGTGTGAAAGGCCGCTATGCCTCTTTGCTTCGGCAGCCCAGGGATAGCGTCAGCTCTGAAATGCCTCCAAAGGAGCAGACTCAGAGACCCTTTGAACCGCAGAGCAGGTGCGGCCCAGAACAAGGACTGCTCTTGGGCTGAGAACACCCACTGCCCAGCGCCTCTTTTGGCTACACACGTGTAGTGGGAGGGTGTTGAATTCTGCTGCGTGATAACTTCTCCGGGCCACGTGGTGTGAGCGCAGGTAGAGTGGCCCTCCATCTCCTCCCAGTTTCCTGCCTAAGTTGTACAAGGCAAACTCCCTGCTTGAATCCCCGGGTGGGGTACGTACCCTCCAGAGAAAGGTGGATGCTTGGGACCCAGGGCTAGTCTCTATGTCGATGTTCTGTGCATCAGCTTCGCAGCTGTTCTCTCTAAGCGGGTCCCAAAGGCTTTTTGGAAGACTTTCCTTCGAGGGTCAGAAAGAGGAAATGAGCCGACAGGCCCACGGGGATGCCAGTTCTCTCCAGCCACAACGCTAGCAGCCTCAGACACGCGGGTTCTCTTTGGGACATGAAAGAACACTATGCTTGGAAGCTTCTTCCATCCAGTTTGAGAGCCGCACTTCCACTGCCTCCTAGGATTCCAGGTGTTGCCTTGCCGTCACAATTTCCAATTCTTAGGCCTATGACGGCAGAGTGTCTGGCAGTTCTCAGAGAGACCTTAGGAATGCAGGCTTTTTGGCTCCTTCCACTGACAAACCAGCTCCTCCAGATCCTCTGTCGATAGGCATTTCATGTCAGAATATCTCTGGGCGCCCTCATTCCTCCTCCACGAAGTAAGACACAAACGGAATTGCCCGAAAGGGAGGAAGCCCTCTGAGTCCGGCAGAGAGGCAGTCTCTCCCCCTCAGCACTCCCCCATGGCTGAGCCCAGGGCATGGGACCGAGAGAGGGAGAAAGACAGCCGTGACCCCGAGCTTTTCCACAATGTAGTATAGGCCTCACCCTCAAGCTCACGTCAATCGCCTAGAGAAAACAGCAGGCCTCGGTCTGCTTTCCTGTGGCTAGGAAACTTGGCTTTCATTCCTTAGGTGGCACACTGGCTCAGGACTGCCCTGCCCGAAGCACTCACGGGGTGCAGCCCTGTTTGTTGAGATCAGCCCTTCTGGCTCTCTCTCGGATGAAGCAACTGGAAAAGAGCCGTTCGTAATCTTCGGACCGTGGGAGCTCGCCCCAGTCTACACCAGAACAGCACTCTGAGGAGCTGCTGACGTTTGGTAGCAAAATCTCCTCTTCTGAAGAGAAACATTTCGCTGTCAGTGGGTTCCATCAGCCTTGCCATATTTTCTCAGCTGGCTATGATGGAGGGCAGTCAGTGGGCAGACTCACCTGAGGCCCTCCTTCCCAGACTGTGATACAGACAGACCCGCCGCCTGCTTCAGCCCAAAGGGACGGCTTACGGTGAGGCAAAAACCCTGTGTTGGAAAGTTCCTGCCTAACCCTCGCCCAAGCACAAGCAAATCGGTCATCGGTCAAAGACTTTCCCCACAAGTTGAACATGTTTGCTCCCCTCTAGCCTCCGAAGGCCGAGTTTACCTAGCTAGGACTCACACTGCAGGAAGGGTACTCAGGGTGCTGGTGACTGCAAGTTGTTTCACCAGGCAGCCCACATCGGGTACAGCCACTTGGATTTTCCAGGGGCACAGCGCAAAGGGTGTCAGCTAACGCGCCTCCAGCCTGGGAGGGGCCACATACACTCGCTGAATGGGAAACAAGCCCATGCCTTCAGTGTGAAAGGCCGCTATGCCTCTTTGCTTCGGCAGCCCAGGGATAGCGTCAGCTCTGAAATGCCTCCAAAGGAGCAGACTCAGAGACCCTTTGAACCGCAGAGCAGGTGCGGCCCAGAACAAGGACTGCTCTTGGGCTGAGAACACCCACTGCCCAGCGCCTCTTTTGGCTACACACGTGTAGTGCGAGGGTGTTGAATTCTGCTGCGTGATAACTTCTCCGGGCCACGTGGTGTGAGCGCAGGTAGAGTGGCCCTCCATCTCCTCCCAGTTTCCTGCCTAAGTTGTACAAGGCAAACTCCCTGCTTGAATCCCCGGGTGGGGTACGTACCCTCCAGAGAAAGGTGGATGCTTGGGACCCAGGGCTAGTCTCTATGTCGATGTTCTGTGCATCAGCTTCGCAGCTGTTCTCTCTAAGCGGGTCCCAAAGGCTTTTTGGAAGACTTTCCTTCGAGGGTCAGAAAGAGGAAATGAGCCGACAGGCCCACGGGGATGCCAGTTCTCTCCAGCCACAACGCTAGCAGCCTCAGACACGCGGGTTCTCTTTGGGACATGAAAGAACACTATGCTTGGAAGCTTCTTCCATCCAGTTTGAGAGCCGCACTTCCACTGCCTCCTAGGATTCCAGGTGTTGCCTTGCCGTCACAATTTCCAATTCTTAGGCCTATGACGGCAGAGTGTCTGGCAGTTCTCAGAGAGACCTTAGGAATGCAGGCTTTTTGGCTCCTTCCACTGACAAACCAGCTCCTCCAGATCCTCTGTCGATAGGCATTTCATGTCAGAATATCTCTGGGCGCCCTCATTCCTCCTCCACGAAGTAAGACACAAACGGAATTGCCCGAAAGGGAGGAAGCCCTCTGAGTCCGGCAGAGAGGCAGTCTCTCCCCCTCAGCACTCCCCCATGGCTGAGCCCAGGGCATGGGACCGAGAGAGGGAGAAAGACAGCCGTGACCCCGAGCTTTTCCACAATGTAGTATAGGCCTCACCCTCAAGCTCACGTCAATCGCCTAGAGAAAACAGCAGGCCTCGGTCTGCTTTCCTGTGGCTAGGAAACTTGGCTTTCATTCCTTAGGTGGCACACTGGCTCAGGACTGCCCTGCCCGAAGCACTCACGGGGTGCAGCCCTATTTGTTGAGATCAGCCCTTCTGGCTCTCTCTCGGATGAAGCAACTGGAAAAGAGCCGTTCGTAATCTTCGGACCGTGGGAGCTCGCCCCAGTCTACACCAGAACAGCACTCTGAGGAGCTGCTGACGTTTGGTAGCAAAATCTCCTCTTCTGAAGAGAAACATTTCGCTGTCAGTGGGTTCCATCAGCCTTGCCATATTTTCTCAGCTGGCTATGATGGAGGGCAGTCAGTGGGCAGACTCACCTGAGGCCCTCCTTCCCAGACTGTGATACAGACAGACCCGCCGCCTGCTTCAGCCCAAAGGGACGGCTTACGGTGAGGCAAAAACCCTGTGTTGGAAAGTTCCTGCCTAACCCTCGCCCAAGCACAAGCAAATCGGTCATCGGCCAAAGACTTTCCCCACAAGTTGAACATGTTTGCTCCCCTCTAGCCTCCGAAGGCCGAGTTTACCTAGCTAGGACTCACACTGCAGGAAGGGTACTCAGGGTGCTGGTGACTGCAAGTTGTTTCACCAGGCAGCCCACATCGGGTACAGCCACTTGGATTTTCCAGGGGCACAGCGCAAAGGGTGTCAGCTAACGCGCCTCCAGCCTGGGAGGGGCCACATACACTCGCTGAATGGGAAACAAGCCCATGCCTTCAGTGTGAAAGGCCGCTATGCCTCTTTGCTTCGGCAGCCCAGGGATAGCGTCAGCTCTGAAATGCCTCCAAAGGAGCAGACTCAGAGACCCTTTGAACCGCAGAGCAGGTGCGGCCCAGAACAAGGACTGCTCTTGGGCTGAGAACACCCACTGCCCAGCGCCTCTTTTGGCTACACACGTGTAGTGCGAGGGTGTTGAATTCTGCTGCGTGATAACTTCTCCGGGCCACGTGGTGTGAGCGCAGGTAGAGTGGCCCTCCATCTCCTCCCAGTTTCCTGCCTAAGTTGTACAAGGCAAACTCCCTGCTTGAATCCCCGGGTGGGGTACGTACCCTCCAGAGAAAGGTGGATGCTTGGGACCCAGGGCTAGTCTCTATGTCGATGTTCTGTGCATCAGCTTCGCAGCTGTTCTCTCTAAGCGGGTCCCAAAGGCTTTTTGGAAGACTTTCCTTCGAGGGTCAGAAAGAGGAAATGAGCCGACAGGCCCACGGGGATGCCAGTTCTCTCCAGCCACAACGCTAGCAGCCTCAGACACGCGGGTTCTCTTTGGGACATGAAAGAACACTATGCTTGGAAGCTTCTTCCATCCAGTTTGAGAGCCGCACTTCCACTGCCTCCTAGGATTCCAGGTGTTGCCTTGCCGTCACAATTTCCAATTCTTAGGCCTATGACGGCAGAGTGTCTGGCAGTTCTCAGAGAGACCTTAGGAATGCAGGCTTTTTGGCTCCTTCCACTGACAAACCAGCTCCTCCAGATCCTCTGTCGATAGGCATTTCATGTCAGAATATCTCTGGGCGCCCTCATTCCTCCTCCACGAAGTAAGACACAAACGGAATTGCCCGAAAGGGAGGAAGCCCTCTGAGTCCGGCAGAGAGGCAGTCTCTCCCCCTCAGCACTCCCCCATGGCTGAGCCCAGGGCATGGGACCGAGAGAGGGAGAAAGACAGCCGTGACCCCGAGCTTTTCCACAATGTAGTATAGGCCTCACCCTCAAGCTCACGTCAATCGCCTAGAGAAAACAGCAGGCCTCGGTCTGCTTTCCTGTGGCTAGGAAACTTGGCTTTCATTCCTTAGGTGGCACACTGGCTCAGGACTGCCCTGCCCGAAGCACTCACGGGGTGCAGCCCTATTTGTTGAGATCAGCCCTTCTGGCTCTCTCTCGGATGAAGCAACTGGAAAAGAGCCGTTCGTAATCTTCGGACCGTGGGAGCTCGCCCCAGTCTACACCAGAACAGCACTCTGAGGAGCTGCTGACGTTTGGTAGCAAACTCTCCTCTTCTGAAGAGAAACATTTCGCTGTCAGTGGGTTCCATCAGCCTTGCCATATTTTCTCAGCTGGCTATGATGGAGGGCAGTCAGTGGGCAGACTCACCTGAGGCCCTCCTTCCCAGACTGTGATACAGACAGACCCGCCGCCTGCTTCAGCCCAAAGGGACGGCTTACGGTGAGGCAAAAACCCTGTGTTGGAAAGTTCCTGCCTAACCCTCGCCCAAGCACAAGCAAATCGGTCATCGGTCAAAGACTTTCCCCACAAGTTGAACATGTTTGCTCCCCTCTAGCCTCCGAAGGCCGAGTTTACCTAGCTAGGACTCACACTGCAGGAAGGGTACTCAGGGTGCTGGTGACTGCAAGTTGTTTCACCAGGCAGCCCACATCGGGTACAGCCACTTGGATTTTCCAGGGGCACAGCGCAAAGGGTGTCAGCTAACGCGCCTCCAGCCTGGGAGGGGCCACATACACTCGCTGAATGGGAAACAAGCCCATGCCTTCAGTGTGAAAGGCCGCTATGCCTCTTTGCTTCGGCAGCCCAGGGATAGCGTCAGCTCTGAAATGCCTCCAAAGGAGCAGACTCAGAGACCCTTTGAACCGCAGAGCAGGTGCGGCCCAGAACAAGGACTGCTCTTGGGCTGAGAACACCCACTGCCCAGCGCCTCTTTTGGCTACACACGTGTAGTGCGAGGGTGTTGAATTCTGCTGCGTGATAACTTCTCCGGGCCACGTGGTGTGAGCGCAGGTAGAGTGGCCCTCCATCTCCTCCCAGTTTCCTGCCTAAGTTGTACAAGGCAAACTCCCTGCTTGAATCCCCGGGTGGGGTACGTACCCTCCAGAGAAAGGTGGATGCTTGGGACCCAGGGCTAGTCTCTATGTCGATGTTCTGTGCATCAGCTTCGCAGCTGTTCTCTCTAAGCGGGTCCCAAAGGCTTTTTGGAAGACTTTCCTTCGAGGGTCAGAAAGAGGAAATGAGCCGACAGGCCCACGGGGATGCCAGTTCTCTCCAGCCACAACGCTAGCAGCCTCAGACACGCGGGTTCTCTTTGGGACATGAAAGAACACTATGCTTGGAAGCTTCTTCCATCCAGTTTGAGAGCCGCACTTCCACTGCCTCCTAGGATTCCAGGTGTTGCCTTGCCGTCACAATTTCCAATTCTTAGGCCTATGACGGCAGAGTGTCTGGCAGTTCTCAGAGAGACCTTAGGAATGCAGGCTTTTTGGCTCCTTCCACTGACAAACCAGCTCCTCCAGATCCTCTGTCGATAGGCATTTCATGTCAGAATATCTCTGGGCGCCCTCATTCCTCCTCCACGAAGTAAGACACAAACGGAATTGCCCGAAAGGGAGGAAGCCCTCTGAGTCCGGCAGAGAGGCAGTCTCTCCCCCTCAGCATTCCCCCATGGCTGAGCCCAGGGCATGGGACCGAGAGAGGGAGAAAGACAGCCGTGACCCCGAGCTTTTCCACAATGTAGTATAGGCCTCACCCTCAAGCTCACGTCAATCGCCTAGAGAAAACAGCAGGCCTCGGTCTGCTTTCCTGTGGCTAGGAAACTTGGCTTTCATTCCTTAGGTGGCACACTGGCTCAGGACTGCCCTGCCCGAAGCACTCACGGGGTGCAGCCCTATTTGTTGAGATCAGCCCTTCTGGCTCTCTCTCGGATGAAGCAACTGGAAAAGAGCCGTTCGTAATCTTCGGACCGTGGGAGCTCGCCCCAGTCTACACCAGAACAGCACTCTGAGGAGCTGCTGACGTTTGGTAGCAAAATCTCCTCTTCTGAAGAGAAACATTTCGCTGTCAGTGGGTTCCATCAGCCTTGCCATATTTTCTCAGCTGGCTATGATGGAGGGCAGTCAGTGGGCAGACTCACCTGAGGCCCTCCTTCCCAGACTGTGATACAGACAGACCCGCCGCCTGCTTCAGCCCAAAGGGACGGCTTACGGTGAGGCAAAAACCCTGTGTTGGAAAGTTCCTGCCTAACCCTCGCCCAAGCACAAGCAAATCGGTCATCGGTCAAAGACTTTCCCCACAAGTTGAACATGTTTGCTCCCCTCTAGCCTCCGAAGGCCGAGTTTACCTAGCTAGGACTCACACTGCAGGAAGGGTACTCAGGGTGCTGGTGACTGCAAGTTGTTTCACCAGGCAGCCCACATCGGGTACAGCCACTTGGATTTTCCAGGGGCACAGCGCAAAGGGTGTCAGCTAACGCGCCTCCAGCCTGGGAGGGGCCAAATACACTCTCTGAATGGGAAACAAGCCCATGCCTTCAGTGTGAAAGGCCGCTATGCCTCTTTGCTTCGGCAGCCCAGGGATAGCGTCAGCTCTGAAATGCCTCCAAAGGAGCAGACTCAGAGACCCTTTGAACCGCAGAGCAGGTGCGGCCCAGAACAAGGACTGCTCTTGGGCTGAGAACACCCACTGCCCAGCGCCTCTTTTGGCTACACACGTGTAGTGGGAGGGTGTTGAATTCTGCTGCGTGATAACTTCTCCGGGCCACGTGGTGTGAGCGCAGGTAGAGTGGCCCTCCATCTCCTCCCAGTTTCCTGCCTAAGTTGTACAAGGCAAACTCCCTGCTTGAATCCCCGGGTGGGGTACGTACCCTCCAGAGAAAGGTGGATGCTTGGGACCCAGGGCTAGTCTCTATGTCGATGTTCTGTGCATCAGCTTCGCAGCTGTTCTCTCTAAGCGGGTCCCAAAGGCTTTTTGGAAGACTTTCCTTCGAGGGTCAGAAAGAGGAAATGAGCCGACAGGCCCACGGGGATGCCAGTTCTCTCCAGCCACAACGCTAGCAGCCTCAGACACGCGGGTTCTCTTTGGGACATGAAAGAACACTATGCTTGGAAGCTTCTTCCATCCAGTTTGAGAGCCGCACTTCCACTGCCTCCTAGGATTCCAGGTGTTGCCTTGCCGTCACAATTTCCAATTCTTAGGCCTATGACGGCAGAGTGTCTGGCAGTTCTCAGAGAGACCTTAGGAATGCAGGCTTTTTGGCTCCTTCCACTGACAAACCAGCTCCTCCAGATCCTCTGTCGATAGGCATTTCATGTCAGAATATCTCTGGGCGCCCTCATTCCTCCTCCACGAAGTAAGACACAAACGGAATTGCCCGAAAGGGAGGAAGCCCTCTGAGTCCGGCAGAGAGGCAGTCTCTCCCCCTCAGCATTCCCCCATGGCTGAGCCCAGGGCATGGGACCGAGAGAGGGAGAAAGACAGCCGTGACCCCGAGCTTTTCCACAATGTAGTATAGGCCTCACCCTCAAGCTCACGTCAATCGCCTAGAGAAAACAGCAGGCCTCGGTCTGCTTTCCTGTGGCTAGGAAACTTGGCTTTCATTCCTTAGGTGGCACACTGGCTCAGGACTGCCCTGCCCGAAGCACTCACGGGGTGCAGCCCTATTTGTTGAGATCAGCCCTTCTGGCTCTCTCTCGGATGAAGCAACTGGAAAAGAGCCGTTCGTAATCTTCGGACCGTGGGAGCTCGCCCCAGTCTACACCAGAACAGCACTCTGAGGAGCTGCTGACGTTTGGTAGCAAAATCTCCTCTTCTGAAGAGAAACATTTCGCTGTCAGTGGGTTCCATCAGCCTTGCCATATTTTCTCAGCTGGCTATGATGGAGGGCAGTCAGTGGGCAGACTCACCTGAGGCCCTCCTTCCCAGACTGTGATACAGACAGACCCGCCGCCTGCTTCAGCCCAAAGGGACGGCTTACGGTGAGGCAAAAACCCTGTGTTGGAAAGTTCCTGCCTAACCCTCGCCCAAGCACAAGCAAATCGGTCATCGGTCAAAGACTTTCCCCACAAGTTGAACATGTTTGCTCCCCTCTAGCCTCCGAAGGCCGAGTTTACCTAGCTAGGACTCACACTGCAGGAAGGGTACTCAGGGTGCTGGTGACTGCAAGTTGTTTCACCAGGCAGCCCACATCGGGTACAGCCACTTGGATTTTCCAGGGGCACAGCGCAAAGGGTGTCAGCTAACGCGCCTCCAGCCTGGGAGGGGCCACATACACTCTCTGAATGGGAAACAAGCCCATGCCTTCAGTGTGAAAGGCCGCTATGCCTCTTTGCTTCGGCAGCCCAGGGATAGCGTCAGCTCTGAAATGCCTCCAAAGGAGCAGACTCAGAGACCCTTTGAACCGCAGAGCAGGTGCGGCCCAGAACAAGGACTGCTCTTGGGCTGAGAACACCCACTGCCCAGCGCCTCTTTTGGCTACACACGTGTAGTGGGAGGGTGTTGAATTCTGCTGCGTGATAACTTCTCCGGGCCACGTGGTGTGAGCGCAGGTAGAGTGGCCCTCCATCTCCTCCCAGTTTCCTGCCTAAGTTGTACAAGGCAAACTCCCTGCTTGAATCCCCGGGTGGGGTACGTACCCTCCAGAGAAAGGTGGATGCTTGGGACCCAGGGCTAGTCTCTATGTCGATGTTCTGTGCATCAGCTTCGCAGCTGTTCTCTCTAAGCGGGTCCCAAAGGCTTTTTGGAAGACTTTCCTTCGAGGGTCAGAAAGAGGAAATGAGCCGACAGGCCCACGGGGATGCCAGTTCTCTCCAGCCACAACGCTAGCAGCCTCAGACACGCGGGTTCTCTTTGGGACATGAAAGAACACTATGCTTGGAAGCTTCTTCCATCCAGTTTGAGAGCCGCACTTCCACTGCCTCCTAGGATTCCAGGTGTTGCCTTGCCGTCACAATTTCCAATTCTTAGGCCTATGACGGCAGAGTGTCTGGCAGTTCTCAGAGAGACCTTAGGAATGCAGGCTTTTTGGCTCCTTCCACTGACAAACCAGCTCCTCCAGATCCTCTGTCGATAGGCATTTCATGTCAGAATATCTCTGGGCGCCCTCATTCCTCCTCCACGAAGTAAGACACAAACGGAATTGCCCGAAAGGGAGGAAGCCCTCTGAGTCCGGCAGAGAGGCAGTCTCTCCCCCTCAGCACTCCCCCATGGCTGAGCCCAGGGCATGGGACCGAGAGAGGGAGAAAGACAGCCGTGACCCCGAGCTTTTCCACAATGTAGTATAGGCCTCACCCTGAAGCTCACGTCAATCGCCTAGAGAAAACAGCAGGCCTCGGTCTGCTTTCCTGTGGCTAGGAAACTTGGCTTTCATTCCTTAGGTGGCACACTGGCTCAGGACTGCCCTGCCCGAAGCACTCACGGGGTGCAGCCCTGTTTGTTGAGATCAGCCCTTCTGGCTCTCTCTCGGATGAAGCAACTAGAAAAGAGCCGTTCGTAATCTTCGGACCGTGGGAGCTCGCCCCAGTCTACACCAGAACAGCACTCTGAGGAGCTGCTGACGTTTGGTAGCAAAATCTCCTCTTCTGAAGAGAAACATTTCGCTGTCAGTGGGTTCCATCAGCCTTGCCATATTTTCTCAGCTGGCTATGATGGAGGGCAGTCAGTGGGCAGACTCACCTGAGGCCCTCCTTCCCAGACTGTGATACAGACAGACCCGCCGCCTGCTTCAGCCCAAAGGGACGGCTTACGGTGAGGCAAAAACCCTGTGTTGGAAAGTTCCTGCCTAACCCTCGCCCAAGCACAAGCAAATCGGTCATCGGTCAAAGACTTTCCCCACAAGTTGAACATGTTTGCTCCCCTCTAGCCTCCGAAGGCCGAGTTTACCTAGCTAGGACTCACACTGCAGGAAGGGTACTCAGGGTGCTGGTGACTGCAAGTTGTTTCACCAGGCAGCCCACATCGGGTACAGCCACTTGGATTTTCCAGGGGCACAGCGCAAAGGGTGTCAGCTAACGCGCCTCCAGCCTGGGAGGGGCCACATACACTCTCTGAATGGGAAACAAGCCCATGCCTTCAGTGTGAAAGGCCGCTATGCCTCTTTGCTTCGGCAGCCCAGGGATAGCGTCAGCTCTGAAATGCCTCCAAAGGAGCAGACTCAGAGACCCTTTGAACCGCAGAGCAGGTGCGGCCCAGAACAAGGACTGCTCTTGGGCTGAGAACACCCACTGCCCAGCGCCTCTTTTGGCTACACACGTGTAGTGCGAGGGTGTTGAATTCTGCTGCGTGATAACTTCTCCGGGCCACGTGGTGTGAGCGCAGGTAGAGTGGCCCTCCATCTCCTCCCAGTTTCCTGCCTAAGTTGTACAAGGCAAACTCCCTGCTTGAATCCCCGGGTGGGGTACGTACCCTCCAGAGAAAGGTGGATGCTTGGGACCCAGGGCTAGTCTCTATGTCGATGTTCTGTGCATCAGCTTCGCAGCTGTTCTCTCTAAGCGGGTCCCAAAGGCTTTTTGGAAGACTTTCCTTCGAGGGTCAGAAAGAGGAAATGAGCCGACAGGCCCAC
Source organism: Balaenoptera ricei (assembly GCF_028023285.1). NCBI lineage: Eukaryota > Metazoa > Chordata > Mammalia > Artiodactyla > Balaenopteridae > Balaenoptera > Balaenoptera ricei. Next base: position 24,068 of record NW_026777798.1, read on the forward strand.
GGGGATGCCAGTTCTCTCCAGCCACAACGCTAGCAGCCTCAGACACGCGGGTTCTCTTTGGGACATGAAAGAACACTATGCTTGGAAGCTTCTTCCATCCAGTTTGAGAGCCGCACTTCCACTGCCTCCTAGGATTCCAGGTGTTGCCTTGCCGTCACAATTTCCAATTCTTAGGCCTATGACGGCAGAGTGTCTGGCAGTTCTCAGAGAGACCTTAGGAATGCAGGCTTTTTGGCTCCTTCCACTGACAAACCAGCTCCTCCAGATCCTCTGTCGATAGGCATTTCATGTCAGAATATCTCTGGGCGCCCTCATTCCTCCTCCACGAAGTAAGACACAAACGGAATTGCCCGAAAGGGAGGAAGCCCTCTGAGTCCGGCAGAGAGGCAGTCTCTCCCCCTCAGCACTCCCCCATGGCTGAGCCCAGGGCATGGGACCGAGAGAGGGAGAAAGACAGCCGTGACCCCGAGCTTTTCCACAATGTAGTATAGGCCTCACCCTCAAGCTCACGTCAATCGCCTAGAGAAAACAGCAGGCCTCGGTCTGCTTTCCTGTGGCTAGGAAACTTGGCTTTCATTCCTTAGGTGGCACACTGGCTCAGGACTGCCCTGCCCGAAGCACTCACGGGGTGCAGCCCTGTTTGTTGAGATCAGCCCTTCTGGCTCTCTCTCGGATGAAGCAACTGGAAAAGAGCCGTTCGTAATCTTCGGACCGTGGGAGCTCGCCCCAGTCTACACCAGAACAGCACTCTGAGGAGCTGCTGACGTTTGGTAGCAAAATCTCCTCTTCTGAAGAGAAACATTTCGCTGTCAGTGGGTTCCATCAGCCTTGCCATATTTTCTCAGCTGGCTATGATGGAGGGCAGTCAGTGGGCAGACTCACCTGAGGCCCTCCTTCCCAGACTGTGATACAGACAGACCCGCCGCCTGCTTCAGCCCAAAGGGACGGCTTACGGTGAGGCAAAAACCCTGTGTTGGAAAGTTCCTGCCTAACCCTCGCCCAAGCACAAGCAAATCGGTCATCGGTCAAAGACTTTCCCCACAAGTTGAACATGTTTGCTCCCCTCTAGCCTCCGAAGGCCGAGTTTACCTAGCTAGGACTCACACTGCAGGAAGGGTACTCAGGGTGCTGGTGACTGCAAGTTGTTTCACCAGGCAGCCCACATCGGGTACAGCCACTTGGATTTTCCAGGGGCACAGCGCAAAGGGTGTCAGCTAACGCGCCTCCAGCCTGGGAGGGGCCACATACACTCGCTGAATGGGAAACAAGCCCATGCCTTCAGTGTGAAAGGCCGCTATGCCTCTTTGCTTCGGCAGCCCAGGGATAGCGTCAGCTCTGAAATGCCTCCAAAGGAGCAGACTCAGAGACCCTTTGAACCGCAGAGCAGGTGCGGCCCAGAACAAGGACTGCTCTTGGGCTGAGAACACCCACTGCCCAGCGCCTCTTTTGGCTACACACGTGTAGTGCGAGGGTGTTGAATTCTGCTGCGTGATAACTTCTCCGGGCCACGTGGTGTGAGCGCAGGTAGAGTGGCCCTCCATCTCCTCCCAGTTTCCTGCCTAAGTTGTACAAGGCAAACTCCCTGCTTGAATCCCCGGGTGGGGTACGTACCCTCCAGAGAAAGGTGGATGCTTGGGACCCAGGGCTAGTCTCTATGTCGATGTTCTGTGCATCAGCTTCGCAGCTGTTCTCTCTAAGCGGGTCCCAAAGGCTTTTTGGAAGACTTTCCTTCGAGGGTCAGAAAGAGGAAATGAGCCGACAGGCCCACGGGGATGCCAGTTCTCTCCAGCCACAACGCTAGCAGCCTCAGACACGCGGGTTCTCTTTGGGACATGAAAGAACACTATGCTTGGAAGCTTCTTCCATCCAGTTTGAGAGCCGCACTTCCACTGCCTCCTAGGATTCCAGGTGTTGCCTTGCCGTCACAATTTCCAATTCTTAGGCCTATGACGGCAGAGTGTCTGGCAGTTCTCAGAGAGACCTTAGGAATGCAGGCTTTTTGGCTCCTTCCACTGACAAACCAGCTCCTCCAGATCCTCTGTCGATAGGCATTTCATGTCAGAATATCTCTGGGCGCCCTCATTCCTCCTCCACGAAGTAAGACACAAACGGAATTGCCCGAAAGGGAGGAAGCCCTCTGAGTCCGGCAGAGAGGCAGTCTCTCCCCCTCAGCACTCCCCCATGGCTGAGCCCAGGGCATGGGACCGAGAGAGGGAGAAAGACAGCCGTGACCCCGAGCTTTTCCACAATGTAGTATAGGCCTCACCCTCAAGCTCACGTCAATCGCCTAGAGAAAACAGCAGGCCTCGGTCTGCTTTCCTGTGGCTAGGAAACTTGGCTTTCATTCCTTAGGTGGCACACTGGCTCAGGACTGCCCTGCCCGAAGCACTCACGGGGTGCAGCCCTGTTTGTTGAGATCAGCCCTTCTGGCTCTCTCTCGGATGAAGCAACTGGAAAAGAGCCGTTCGTAATCTTCGGACCGTGGGAGCTCGCCCCAGTCTACACCAGAACAGCACTCTGAGGAGCTGCTGACGTTTGGTAGCAAAATCTCCTCTTCTGAAGAGAAACATTTCGCTGTCAGTGGGTTCCATCAGCCTTGCCATATTTTCTCAGCTGGCTATGATGGAGGGCAGTCAGTGGGCAGACTCACCTGAGGCCCTCCTTCCCAGACTGTGATACAGACAGACCCGCCGCCTGCTTCAGCCCAAAGGGACGGCTTACGGTGAGGCAAAAACCCTGTGTTGGAAAGTTCCTGCCTAACCCTCGCCCAAGCACAAGCAAATCGGTCATCGGTCAAAGACTTTCCCCACAAGTTGAACATGTTTGCTCCCCTCTAGCCTCCGAAGGCCGAGTTTACCTAGCTAGGACTCACACTGCAGGAAGGGTACTCAGGGTGCTGGTGACTGCAAGTTGTTTCACCAGGCAGCCCACATCGGGTACAGCCACTTGGATTTTCCAGGGGCACAGCGCAAAGGGTGTCAGCTAACGCGCCTCCAGCCTGGGAGGGCCCACATACACTCGCTGAATGGGAAACAAGCCCATGCCTTCAGTGTGAAAGGCCGCTATGCCTCTTTGCTTCGGCAGCCCAGGGATAGCGTCAGCTCTGAAATGCCTCCAAAGGAGCAGACTCAGAGACCCTTTGAACCGCAGAGCAGGTGCGGCCCAGAACAAGGACTGCTCTTGGGCTGAGAACACCCACTGCCCAGCGCCTCTTTTGGCTACACACGTGTAGTGGGAGGGTGTTGAATTCTGCTGCGTGATAACTTCTCCGGGCCACGTGGTGTGAGCGCAGGTAGAGTGGCCCTCCATCTCCTCCCAGTTTCCTGCCTAAGTTGTACAAGGCAAACTCCCTGCTTGAATCCCCGGGTGGGGTACGTACCCTCCAGAGAAAGGTGGATGCTTGGGACCCAGGGCTAGTCTCTATGTCGATGTTCTGTGCATCAGCTTCGCAGCTGTTCTCTCTAAGCGGGTCCCAAAGGCTTTTTGGAAGACTTTCCTTCGAGGGTCAGAAAGAGGAAATGAGCCGACAGGCCCACGGGGATGCCAGTTCTCTCCAGCCACAACGCTAGCAGCCTCAGACACGCGGGTTCTCTTTGGGACATGAAAGAACACTATGCTTGGAAGCTTCTTCCATCCAGTTTGAGAGCCGCACTTCCACTGCCTCCTAGGATTCCAGGTGTTGCCTTGCCGTCACAATTTCCAATTCTTAGGCCTATGACGGCAGAGTGTCTGGCAGTTCTCAGAGAGACCTTAGGAATGCAGGCTTTTTGGCTCCTTCCACTGACAAACCAGCTCCTCCAGATCCTCTGTCGATAGGCATTTCATGTCAGAATATCTCTGGGCGCCCTCATTCCTCCTCCACGAAGTAAGACACAAACGGAATTGCCCGAAAGGGAGGAAGCCCTCTGAGTCCGGCAGAGAGGCAGTCTCTCCCCCTCAGCACTCCCCCATGGCTGAGCCCAGGGCATGGGACCGAGAGAGGGAGAAAGACAGCCGTGACCCCGAGCTTTTCCACAATGTAGTATAGGCCTCACCCTCAAGCTCACGTCAATCGCCTAGAGAAAACAGCAGGCCTCGGTCTGCTTTCCTGTGGCTAGGAAACTTGGCTTTCATTCCTTAGGTGGCACACTGGCTCAGGACTGCCCTGCCCGAAGCACTCACGGGGTGCAGCCCTGTTTGTTGAGATCAGCCCTTCTGGCTCTCTCTCGGATGAAGCAACTGGAAAAGAGCCGTTCGTAATCTTCGGACCGTGGGAGCTCGCCCCAGTCTACACCAGAACAGCACTCTGAGGAGCTGCTGACGTTTGGTAGCAAAATCTCCTCTTCTGAAGAGAAACATTTCGCTGTCAGTGGGTTCCATCAGCCTTGCCATATTTTCTCAGCTGGCTATGATGGAGGGCAGTCAGTGGGCAGACTCACCTGAGGCCCTCCTTCCCAGACTGTGATACAGACAGACCCGCCGCCTGCTTCAGCCCAAAGGGACGGCTTACGGTGAGGCAAAAACCCTGTGTTGGAAAGTTCCTGCCTAACCCTCGCCCAAGCACAAGCAAATCGGTCATCGGTCAAAGACTTTCCCCACAAGTTGAACATGTTTGCTCCCCTCTAGCCTCCGAAGGCCGAGTTTACCTAGCTAGGACTCACACTGCAGGAAGGGTACTCAGGGTGCTGGTGACTGCAAGTTGTTTCACCAGGCAGCCCACATCGGGTACAGCCACTTGGATTTTCCAGGGGCACAGCGCAAAGGGTGTCAGCTAACGCGCCTCCAGCCTGGGAGGGCCCACATACACTCGCTGAATGGGAAACAAGCCCATGCCTTCAGTGTGAAAGGCCGCTATGCCTCTTTGCTTCGGCAGCCCAGGGATAGCGTCAGCTCTGAAATGCCTCCAAAGGAGCAGACTCAGAGACCCTTTGAACCGCAGAGCAGGTGCGGCCCAGAACAAGGACTGCTCTTGGGCTGAGAACACCCACTGCCCAGCGCCTCTTTTGGCTACACACGTGTAGTGCGAGGGTGTTGAATTCTGCTGCGTGATAACTTCTCCGGGCCACGTGGTGTGAGCGCAGGTAGAGTGGCCCTCCATCTCCTCCCAGTTTCCTGCCTAAGTTGTACAAGGCAAACTCCCTGCTTGAATCCCCGGGTGGGGTACGTACCCTCCAGAGAAAGGTGGATGCTTGGGACCCAGGGCTAGTCTCTATGTCGATGTTCTGTGCATCAGCTTCGCAGCTGTTCTCTCTAAGCGGGTCCCAAAGGCTTTTTGGAAGACTTTCCTTCGAGGGTCAGAAAGAGGAAATGAGCCGACAGGCCCACGGGGATGCCAGTTCTCTCCAGCCACAACGCTAGCAGCCTCAGACACGCGGGTTCTCTTTGGGACATGAAAGAACACTATGCTTGGAAGCTTCTTCCATCCAGTTTGAGAGCCGCACTTCCACTGCCTCCTAGGATTCCAGGTGTTGCCTTGCCGTCACAATTTCCAATTCTTAGGCCTATGACGGCAGAGTGTCTGGCAGTTCTCAGAGAGACCTTAGGAATGCAGGCTTTTTGGCTCCTTCCACTGACAAACCAGCTCCTCCAGATCCTCTGTCGATAGGCATTTCATGTCAGAATATCTCTGGGCGCCCTCATTCCTCCTCCACGAAGTAAGACACAAACGGAATTGCCCGAAAGGGAGGAAGCCCTCTGAGTCCGGCAGAGAGGCAGTCTCTCCCCCTCAGCACTCCCCCATGGCTGAGCCCAGGGCATGGGACCGAGAGAGGGAGAAAGACAGCCGTGACCCCGAGCTTTTCCACAATGTAGTATAGGCCTCACCCTCAAGCTCACGTCAATCGCCTAGAGAAAACAGCAGGCCTCGGTCTGCTTTCCTGTGGCTAGGAAACTTGGCTTTCATTCCTTAGGTGGCACACTGGCTCAGGACTGCCCTGCCCGAAGCACTCACGGGGTGCAGCCCTGTTTGTTGAGATCAGCCCTTCTGGCTCTCTCTCGGATGAAGCAACTGGAAAAGAGCCGTTCGTAATCTTCGGACCGTGGGAGCTCGCCCCAGTCTACACCAGAACAGCACTCTGAGGAGCTGCTGACGTTTGGTAGCAAAATCTCCTCTTCTGAAGAGAAACATTTCGCTGTCAGTGGGTTCCATCAGCCTTGCCATATTTTCTCAGCTGGCTATGATGGAGGGCAGTCAGTGGGCAGACTCACCTGAGGCCCTCCTTCCCAGACTGTGATACAGACAGACCCGCCGCCTGCTTCAGCCCAAAGGGACGGCTTACGGTGAGGCAAAAACCCTGTGTTGGAAAGTTCCTGCCTAACCCTCGCCCAAGCACAAGCAAATCGGTCATCGGTCAAAGACTTTCCCCACAAGTTGAACATGTTTGCTCCCCTCTAGCCTCCGAAGGCCGAGTTTACCTAGCTAGGACTCACACTGCAGGAAGGGTACTCAGGGTGCTGGTGACTGCAAGTTGTTTCACCAGGCAGCCCACATCGGGTACAGCCACTTGGATTTTCCAGGGGCACAGCGCAAAGGGTGTCAGCTAACGCGCCTCCAGCCTGGGAGGGCCCACATACACTCGCTGAATGGGAAACAAGCCCATGCCTTCAGTGTGAAAGGCCGCTATGCCTCTTTGCTTCGGCAGCCCAGGGATAGCGTCAGCTCTGAAATGCCTCCAAAGGAGCAGACTCAGAGACCCTTTGAACCGCAGAGCAGGTGCGGCCCAGAACAAGGACTGCTCTTGGGCTGAGAACACCCACTGCCCAGCGCCTCTTTTGGCTACACACGTGTAGTGCGAGGGTGTTGAATTCTGCTGCGTGATAACTTCTCCGGGCCACGTGGTGTGAGCGCAGGTAGAGTGGCCCTCCATCTCCTCCCAGTTTCCTGCCTAAGTTGTACAAGGCAAACTCCCTGCTTGAATCCCCGGGTGGGGTACGTACCCTCCAGAGAAAGGTGGATGCTTGGGACCCAGGGCTAGTCTCTATGTCGATGTTCTGTGCATCAGCTTCGCAGCTGTTCTCTCTAAGCGGGTCCCAAAGGCTTTTTGGAAGACTTTCCTTCGAGGGTCAGAAAGAGGAAATGAGCCGACAGGCCCACGGGGATGCCAGTTCTCTCCAGCCACAACGCTAGCAGCCTCAGACACGCGGGTTCTCTTTGGGACATGAAAGAACACTATGCTTGGAAGCTTCTTCCATCCAGTTTGAGAGCCGCACTTCCACTGCCTCCTAGGATTCCAGGTGTTGCCTTGCCGTCACAATTTCCAATTCTTAGGCCTATGACGGCAGAGTGTCTGGCAGTTCTCAGAGAGACCTTAGGAATGCAGGCTTTTTGGCTCCTTCCACTGACAAACCAGCTCCTCCAGATCCTCTGTCGATAGGCATTTCATGTCAGAATATCTCTGGGCGCCCTCATTCCTCCTCCACGAAGTAAGACACAAACGGAATTGCCCGAAAGGGAGGAAGCCCTCTGAGTCCGGCAGAGAGGCAGTCTCTCCCCCTCAGCACTCCCCCATGGCTGAGCCCAGGGCATGGGACCGAGAGAGGGAGAAAGACAGCCGTGACCCCGAGCTTTTCCACAATGTAGTATAGGCCTCACCCTCAAGCTCACGTCAATCGCCTAGAGAAAACAGCAGGCCTCGGTCTGCTTTCCTGTGGCTAGGAAACTTGGCTTTCATTCCTTAGGTGGCACACTGGCTCAGGACTGCCCTGCCCGAAGCACTCACGGGGTGCAGCCCTGTTTGTTGAGATCAGCCCTTCTGGCTCTCTCTCGGATGAAGCAACTGGAAAAGAGCCGTTCGTAATCTTCGGACCGTGGGAGCTCGCCCCAGTCTACACCAGAACAGCACTCTGAGGAGCTGCTGACGTTTGGTAGCAAAATCTCCTCTTCTGAAGAGAAACATTTCGCTGTCAGTGGGTTCCATCAGCCTTGCCATATTTTCTCAGCTGGCTATGATGGAGGGCAGTCAGTGGGCAGACTCACCTGAGGCCCTCCTTCCCAGACTGTGATACAGACAGACCCGCCGCCTGCTTCAGCCCAAAGGGACGGCTTACGGTGAGGCAAAAACCCTGTGTTGGAAAGTTCCTGCCTAACCCTCGCCCAAGCACAAGCAAATCGGTCATCGGTCAAAGACTTTCCCCACAAGTTGAACATGTTTGCTCCCCTCTAGCCTCCGAAGGCCGAGTTTACCTAGCTAGGACTCACACTGCAGGAAGGGTACTCAGGGTGCTGGTGACTGCAAGTTGTTTCACCAGGCAGCCCACATCGGGTACAGCCACTTGGATTTTCCAGGGGCACAGCGCAAAGGGTGTCAGCTAACGCGCCTCCAGCCTGGGAGGGGCCACATACACTCGCTGAATGGGAAACAAGCCCATGCCTTCAGTGTGAAAGGCCGCTATGCCTCTTTGCTTCGGCAGCCCAGGGATAGCGTCAGCTCTGAAATGCCTCCAAAGGAGCAGACTCAGAGACCCTTTGAACCGCAGAGCAGGTGCGGCCCAGAACAAGGACTGCTCTTGGGCTGAGAACACCCACTGCCCAGCGCCTCTTTTGGCTACACACGTGTAGTGCGAGGGTGTTGAATTCTGCTGCGTGATAACTTCTCCGGGCCACGTGGTGTGAGCGCAGGTAGAGTGGCCCTCCATCTCCTCCCAGTTTCCTGCCTAAGTTGTACAAGGCAAACTCCCTGCTTGAATCCCCGGGTGGGGTACGTACCCTCCAGAGAAAGGTGGATGCTTGGGACCCAGGGCTAGTCTCTATGTCGATGTTCTGTGCATCAGCTTCGCAGCTGTTCTCTCTAAGCGGGTCCCAAAGGCTTTTTGGAAGACTTTCCTTCGAGGGTCAGAAAGAGGAAATGAGCCGACAGGCCCACGGGGATGCCAGTTCTCTCCAGCCACAACGCTAGCAGCCTCAGACACGCGGGTTCTCTTTGGGACATGAAAGAACACTATGCTTGGAAGCTTCTTCCATCCAGTTTGAGAGCCGCACTTCCACTGCCTCCTAGGATTCCAGGTGTTGCCTTGCCGTCACAATTTCCAAATCTTAGGCCTATGACGGCAGAGTGTCTGGCAGTTCTCAGAGAGACCTTAGGAATGCAGGCTTTTTGGCTCCTTCCACTGACAAACCAGCTCCTCCAGATCCTCTGTCGATAGGCATTTCATGTCAGAATATCTCTGGGCGCCCTCATTCCTCCTCCACGAAGTAAGACACAAACGGAATTGCCCGAAAGGGAGGAAGCCCTCTGAGTCCGGCAGAGAGGCAGTCTCTCCCCCTCAGCACTCCCCCATGGCTGAGCCCAGGGCATGGGACCGAGAGAGGGAGAAAGACAGCCGTGACCCCGAGCTTTTCCACAATGTAGTATAGGCCTCACCCTCAAGCTCACGTCAATCGCCTAGAGAAAACAGCAGGCCTCGGTCTGCTTTCCTGTGGCTAGGAAACTTGGCTTTCATTCCTTAGGTGGCACACTGGCTCAGGACTGCCCTGCCCGAAGCACTCACGGGGTGCAGCCCTGTTTGTTGAGATCAGCCCTTCTGGCTCTCTCTCGGATGAAGCAACTGGAAAAGAGCCGTTCGTAATCTTCGGACCGTGGGAGCTCGCCCCAGTCTACACCAGAACAGCACTCTGAGGAGCTGCTGACGTTTGGTAGCAAAATCTCCTCTTCTGAAGAGAAACATTTCGCTGTCAGTGGGTTCCATCAGCCTTGCCATATTTTCTCAGCTGGCTATGATGGAGGGCAGTCAGTGGGCAGACTCACCTGAGGCCCTCCTTCCCAGACTGTGATACAGACAGACCCGCCGCCTGCTTCAGCCCAAAGGGACGGCTTACGGTGAGGCAAAAACCCTGTGTTGGAAAGTTCCTGCCTAACCCTCGCCCAAGCACAAGCAAATTGGTCATCGGTCAAAGACTTTCCCCACAAGTTGAACATGTTTGCTCCCCTCTAGCCTCCGAAGGCCGAGTTTACCTAGCTAGGACTCACACTGCAGGAAGGGTACTCAGGGTGCTGGTGACTGCAAGTTGTTTCACCAGGCAGCCCACATCGGGTACAGCCACTTGGATTTTCCAGGGGCACAGCGCAAAGGGTGTCAGCTAACGCGCCTCCAGCCTGGGAGGGGCCACATACACTCGCTGAATGGGAAACAAGCCCATGCCTTCAGTGTGAAAGGCCGCTATGCCTCTTTGCTTCGGCAGCCCAGGGATAGCGTCAGCTCTGAAATGCCTCCAAAGGAGCAGACTCAGAGACCCTTTGAACCGCAGAGCAGGTGCGGCCCAGAACAAGGACTGCTCTTGGGCTGAGAACACCCACTGCCCAGCGCCTCTTTTGGCTACACACGTGTAGTGCGAGGGTGTTGAATTCTGCTGCGTGATAACTTCTCCGGGCCACGTGGTGTGAGCGCAGGTAGAGTGGCCCTCCATCTCCTCCCAGTTTCCTGCCTAAGTTGTACAAGGCAAACTCCCTGCTTGAATCCCCGGGTGGGGTACGTACCCTCCAGAGAAAGGTGGATGCTTGGGACCCAGGGCTAGTCTCTATGTCGATGTTCTGTGCATCAGCTTCGCAGCTGTTCTCTCTAAGCGGGTCCCAAAGGCTTTTTGGAAGACTTTCCTTCGAGGGTCAGAAAGAGGAAATGAGCCGACAGGCCCACGGGGATGCCAGTTCTCTCCAGCCACAACGCTAGCAGCCTCAGACACGCGGGTTCTCTTTGGGACATGAAAGAACACTATGCTTGGAAGCTTCTTCCATCCAGTTTGAGAGCCGCACTTCCACTGCCTCCTAGGATTCCAGGTGTTGCCTTGCCGTCACAATTTCCAAATCTTAGGCCTATGACGGCAGAGTGTCTGGCAGTTCTCAGAGAGACCTTAGGAATGCAGGCTTTTTGGCTCCTTCCACTGACAAACCAGCTCCTCCAGATCCTCTGTCGATAGGCATTTCATGTCAGAATATCTCTGGGCGCCCTCATTCCTCCTCCACGAAGTAAGACACAAACGGAATTGCCCGAAAGGGAGGAAGCCCTCTGAGTCCGGCAGAGAGGCAGTCTCTCCCCCTCAGCATTCCCCCATGGCTGAGCCCAGGGCATGGGACCGAGAGAGGGAGAAAGACAGCCGTGACCCCGAGCTTTTCCACAATGTAGTATAGGCCTCACCCTCAAGCTCACGTCAATCGCCTAGAGAAAACAGCAGGCCTCGGTCTGCTTTCCTGTGGCTAGGAAACTTGGCTTTCATTCCTTAGGTGGCACACTGGCTCAGGACTGCCCTGCCCGAAGCACTCACGGGGTGCAGCCCTGTTTGTTGAGATCAGCCCTTCTGGCTCTCTCTCGGTTGAAGCAACTGGAAAAGAGCCGTTCGTAATCTTCGGACCGTGGGAGCTCGCCCCAGTCTACACCAGAACAGCACTCTGAGGAGCTGCTGACGTTTGGTAGCAAAATCTCCTCTTCTGAAGAGAAACATTTCGCTGTCAGTGGGTTCCATCAGCCTTGCCATATTTTCTCAGCTGGCTATGATGGAGGGCAGTCAGTGGGCAGACTCACCTGAGGCCCTCCTTCCCAGACTGTGATACAGACAGACCCGCCGCCTGCTTCAGCCCAAAGGGACGGCTTACGGTGAGGCAAAAACCCTGTGTTGGAAAGTTCCTGCCTAACCCTCGCCCAAGCACAAGCAAGTCGGTCATCGGTCAAAGACTTTCCCCACAAGTTGAACATGTTTGCTCCCCTCTAGCCTCCGAAGGCCGAGTTTACCTAGCTAGGACTCACACTGCAGGAAGGGTACTCAGGGTGCTGGTGACTGCAAGTTGTTTCACCAGGCAGCCCACATCGGGTACAGCCACTTGGATTTTCCAGGGGCACAGCGCAAAGGGTGTCAGCTAACGCGCCTCCAGCCTGGGAGGGGCCACATACACTCGCTGAATGGGAAACAAGCCCATGCCTTCAGTGTGAAAGGCCGCTATGCCTCTTTGCTTCGGCAGCCCAGGGATAGCGTCAGCTCTGAAATGCCTCCAAAGGAGCAGACTCAGAGACCCTTTGAACCGCAGAGCAGGTGCGGCCCAGAACAAGGACTGCTCTTGGGCTGAGAACACCCACTGCCCAGCGCCTCTTTTGGCTACACACGTGTAGTGCGAGGGTGTTGAATTCTGCTGCGTGATAACTTCTCCGGGCCACGTGGTGTGAGCGCAGGTAGAGTGGCCCTCCATCTCCTCCCAGTTTCCTGCCTAAGTTGTACAAGGCAAACTCCCTGCTTGAATCCCCGGGTGGGGTACGTACCCTCCAGAGAAAGGTGGATGCTTGGGACCCAGGGCTAGTCTCTATGTCGATGTTCTGTGCATCAGCTTCGCAGCTGTTCTCTCTAAGCGGGTCCCAAAGGCTTTTTGGAAGACTTTCCTTCGAGGGTCAGAAAGAGGAAATGAGCCGACAGGCCCACGGGGATGCCAGTTCTCTCCAGCCACAACGCTAGCAGCCTCAGACACGCGGGTTCTCTTTGGGACATGAAAGAACACTATGCTTGGAAGCTTCTTCCATCCAGTTTGAGAGCCGCACTTCCACTGCCTCCTAGGATTCCAGGTGTTGCCTTGCCGTCACAATTTCCAAATCTTAGGCCTATGACGGCAGAGTGTCTGGCAGTTCTCAGAGAGACCTTAGGAATGCAGGCTTTTTGGCTCCTTCCACTGACAAACCAGCTCCTCCAGATCCTCTGTCGATAGGCATTTCATGTCAGAATATCTCTGGGCGCCCTCATTCCTCCTCCACGAAGTAAGACACAAACGGAATTGCCCGAAAGGGAGGAAGCCCTCTGAGTCCGGCAGAGAGGCAGTCTCTCCCCCTCAGCATTCCCCCATGGCTGAGCCCAGGGCATGGGACCGAGAGAGGGAGAAAGACAGCCGTGACCCCGAGCTTTTCCACAATGTAGTATAGGCCTCACCCTCAAGCTCACGTCAATCGCCTAGAGAAAACAGCAGGCCTCGGTCTGCTTTCCTGTGGCTAGGAAACTTGGCTTTCATTCCTTAGGTGGCACACTGGCTCAGGACTGCCCTGCCCGAAGCACTCACGGGGTGCAGCCCTGTTTGTTGAGATCAGCCCTTCTGGCTCTCTCTCGGTTGAAGCAACTGGAAAAGAGCCGTTCGTAATCTTCGGACCGTGGGAGCTCGCCCCAGTCTACACCAGAACAGCACTCTGAGGAGCTGCTGACGTTTGGTAGCAAAATCTCCTCTTCTGAAGAGAAACATTTCGCTGTCAGTGGGTTCCATCAGCCTTGCCATATTTTCTCAGCTGGCTATGATGGAGGGCAGTCAGTGGGCAGACTCACCTGAGGCCCTCCTTCCCAGACTGTGATACAGACAGACCCGCCGCCTGCTTCAGCCCAAAGGGACGGCTTACGGTGAGGCAAAAACCCTGTGTTGGAAAGTTCCTGCCTAACCCTCGCCCAAGCACAAGCAAGTCGGTCATCGGTCAAAGACTTTCCCCACAAGTTGAACATGTTTGCTCCCCTCTAGCCTCCGAAGGCCGAGTTTACCTAGCTAGGACTCACACTGCAGGAAGGGTACTCAGGGTGCTGGTGACTGCAAGTTGTTTCACCAGGCAGCCCACATCGGGTACAGCCACTTGGATTTTCCAGGGGCACAGCGCAAAGGGTGTCAGCTAACGCGCCTCCAGCCTGGGAGGGGCCACATACACTCGCTGAATGGGAAACAAGCCCATGCCTTCAGTGTGAAAGGCCGCTATGCCTCTTTGCTTCGGCAGCCCAGGGATAGCGTCAGCTCTGAAATGCCTCCAAAGGAGCAGACTCAGAGACCCTTTGAACCGCAGAGCAGGTGCGGCCCAGAACAAGGACTGCTCTTGGGCTGAGAACACCCACTGCCCAGCGCCTCTTTTGGCTACACACGTGTAGTGCGAGGGTGTTGAATTCTGCTGCGTGATAACTTCTCCGGGCCACGTGGTGTGAGCGCAGGTAGAGTGGCCCTCCATCTCCTCCCAGTTTCCTGCCTAAGTTGTACAAGGCAAACTCCCTGCTTGAATCCCCGGGTGGGGTACGTACCCTCCAGAGAAAGGTGGATGCTTGGGACCCAGGGCTAGTCTCTATGTCGATGTTCTGTGCATCAGCTTCGCAGCTGTTCTCTCTAAGCGGGTCCCAAAGGCTTTTTGGAAGACTTTCCTTCGAGGGTCAGAAAGAGGAAATGAGCCGACAGGCCCACGGGGATGCCAGTTCTCTCCAGCCACAACGCTAGCAGCCTCAGACACGCGGGTTCTCTTTGGGACATGAAAGAACACTATGCTTGGAAGCTTCTTCCATCCAGTTTGAGAGCCGCACTTCCACTGCCTCCTAGGATTCCAGGTGTTGCCTTGCCGTCACAATTTCCAAATCTTAGGCCTATGACGGCAGAGTGTCTGGCAGTTCTCAGAGAGACCTTAGGAATGCAGGCTTTTTGGCTCCTTCCACTGACAAACCAGCTCCTCCAGATCCTCTGTCGATAGGCATTTCATGTCAGAATATCTCTGGGCGCCCTCATTCCTCCTCCACGAAGTAAGACACAAACGGAATTGCCCGAAAGGGAGGAAGCCCTCTGAGTCCGGCAGAGAGGCAGTCTCTCCCCCTCAGCATTCCCCCATGGCTGAGCCCAGGGCATGGGACCGAGAGAGGGAGAAAGACAGCCGTGACCCCGAGCTTTTCCACAATGTAGTATAGGCCTCACCCTCAAGCTCACGTCAATCGCCTAGAGAAAACAGCAGGCCTCGGTCTGCTTTCCTGTGGCTAGGAAACTTGGCTTTCATTCCTTAGGTGGCACACTGGCTCAGGACTGCCCTGCCCGAAGCACTCACGGGGTGCAGCCCTGTTTGTTGAGATCAGCCCTTCTGGCTCTCTCTCGGATGAAGCAACTGGAAAAGAGCCGTTCGTAATCTTCGGACCGTGGGAGCTCGCCCCAGTCTACACCAGAACAGCACTCTGAGGAGCTGCTGACGTTTGGTAGCAAAATCTCCTCTTCTGAAGAGAAACATTTCGCTGTCAGTGGGTTCCATCAGCCTTGCCATATTTTCTCAGCTGGCTATGATGGAGGGCAGTCAGTGGGCAGACTCACCTGAGGCCCTCCTTCCCAGACTGTGATACAGACAGACCCGCCGCCTGCTTCAGCCCAAAGGGACGGCTTACGGTGAGGCAAAAACCCTGTGTTGGAAAGTTCCTGCCTAACCCTCGCCCAAGCACAAGCAAATCGGTCATCGGTCAAAGACTTTCCCCACAAGTTGAACATGTTTGCTCCCCTCTAGCCTCCGAAGGCCGAGTTTACCTAGCTAGGACTCACACTGCAGGAAGGGTACTCAGGGTGCTGGTGACTGCAAGTTGTTTCACCAGGCAGCCCACATCGGGTACAGCCACTTGGATTTTCCAGGGGCACAGCGCAAAGGGTGTCAGCTAACGCGCCTCCAGCCTGGGAGGGCCCACATACACTCGCTGAATGGGAAACAAGCCCATGCCTTCAGTGTGAAAGGCCGCTATGCCTCTTTGCTTCGGCAGCCCAGGGATAGCGTCAGCTCTGAAATGCCTCCAAAGGAGCAGACTCAGAGACCCTTTGAACCGCAGAGCAGGTGCGGCCCAGAACAAGGACTGCTCTTGGGCTGAGAACACCCACTGCCCAGCGCCTCTTTTGGCTACACACGTGTAGTGCGAGGGTGTTGAATTCTGCTGCGTGATAACTTCTCCGGGCCACGTGGTGTGAGCGCAGGTAGAGTGGCCCTCCATCTCCTCCCAGTTTCCTGCCTAAGTTGTACAAGGCAAACTCCCTGCTTGAATCCCCGGGTGGGGTACGTACCCTCCAGAGAAAGGTGGATGCTTGGGACCCAGGGCTAGTCTCTATGTCGATGTTCTGTGCATCAGCTTCGCAGCTGTTCTCTCTAAGCGGGTCCCAAAGGCTTTTTGGAAGACTTTCCTTCGAGGGTCAGAAAGAGGAAATGAGCCGACAGGCCCACGGGGATGCCAGTTCTCTCCAGCCACAACGCTAGCAGCCTCAGACACGCGGGTTCTCTTTGGGACATGAAAGAACACTATGCTTGGAAGCTTCTTCCATCCAGTTTGAGAGCCGCACTTCCACTGCCTCCTAGGATTCCAGGTGTTGCCTTGCCGTCACAATTTCCAAATCTTAGGCCTATGACGGCAGAGTGTCTGGCAGTTCTCAGAGAGACCTTAGGAATGCAGGCTTTTTGGCTCCTTCCACTGACAAACCAGCTCCTCCAGATCCTCTGTCGATAGGCATTTCATGTCAGAATATCTCTGGGCGCCCTCATTCCTCCTCCACGAAGTAAGACACAAACGGAATTGCCCGAAAGGGAGGAAGCCCTCTGAGTCCGGCAGAGAGGCAGTCTCTCCCCCTCAGCATTCCCCCATGGCTGAGCCCAGGGCATGGGACCGAGAGAGGGAGAAAGACAGCCGTGACCCCGAGCTTTTCCACAATGTAGTATAGGCCTCACCCTCAAGCTCACGTCAATCGCCTAGAGAAAACAGCAGGCCTCGGTCTGCTTTCCTGTGGCTAGGAAACTTGGCTTTCATTCCTTAGGTGGCACACTGGCTCAGGACTGCCCTGCCCGAAGCACTCACGGGGTGCAGCCCTGTTTGTTGAGATCAGCCCTTCTGGCTCTCTCTCGGTTGAAGCAACTGGAAAAGAGCCGTTCGTAATCTTCGGACCGTGGGAGCTCGCCCCAGTCTACACCAGAACAGCACTCTGAGGAGCTGCTGACGTTTGGTAGCAAAATCTCCTCTTCTGAAGAGAAACATTTCGCTGTCAGTGGGTTCCATCAGCCTTGCCATATTTTCTCAGCTGGCTATGATGGAGGGCAGTCAGTGGGCAGACTCACCTGAGGCCCTCCTTCCCAGACTGTGATACAGACAGACCCGCCGCCTGCTTCAGCCCAAAGGGACGGCTTACGGTGAGGCAAAAACCCTGTGTTGGAAAGTTCCTGCCTAACCCTCGCCCAAGCACAAGCAAGTCGGTCATCGGTCAAAGACTTTCCCCACAAGTTGAACATGTTTGCTCCCCTCTAGCCTCCGAAGGCCGAGTTTACCTAGCTAGGACTCACACTGCAGGAAGGGTACTCAGGGTGCTGGTGACTGCAAGTTGTTTCACCAGGCAGCCCACATCGGGTACAGCCACTTGGATTTTCCAGGGGCACAGCGCAAAGGGTGTCAGCTAACGCGCCTCCAGCCTGGGAGGGGCCACATACACTCGCTGAATGGGAAACAAGCCCATGCCTTCAGTGTGAAAGGCCGCTATGCCTCTTTGCTTCGGCAGCCCAGGGATAGCGTCAGCTCTGAAATGCCTCCAAAGGAGCAGACTCAGAGACCCTTTGAACCGCAGAGCAGGTGCGGCCCAGAACAAGGACTGCTCTTGGGCTGAGAACACCCACTGCCCAGCGCCTCTTTTGGCTACACACGTGTAGTGCGAGGGTGTTGAATTCTGCTGCGTGATAACTTCTCCGGGCCACGTGGTGTGAGCGCAGGTAGAGTGGCCCTCCATCTCCTCCCAGTTTCCTGCCTAAGTTGTACAAGGCAAACTCCCTGCTTGAATCCCCGGGTGGGGTACGTACCCTCCAGAGAAAGGTGGATGCTTGGGACCCAGGGCTAGTCTCTATGTCGATGTTCTGTGCATCAGCTTCGCAGCTGTTCTCTCTAAGCGGGTCCCAAAGGCTTTTTGGAAGACTTTCCTTCGAGGGTCAGAAAGAGGAAATGAGCCGACAGGCCCACGGGGATGCCAGTTCTCTCCAGCCACAACGCTAGCAGCCTCAGACACGCGGGTTCTCTTTGGGACATGAAAGAACACTATGCTTGGAAGCTTCTTCCATCCAGTTTGAGAGCCGCACTTCCACTGCCTCCTAGGATTCCAGGTGTTGCCTTGCCGTCACAATTTCCAAATCTTAGGCCTATGACGGCAGAGTGTCTGGCAGTTCTCAGAGAGACCTTAGGAATGCAGGCTTTTTGGCTCCTTCCACTGACAAACCAGCTCCTCCAGATCCTCTGTCGATAGGCATTTCATGTCAGAATATCTCTGGGCGCCCTCATTCCTCCTCCACGAAGTAAGACACAAACGGAATTGCCCGAAAGGGAGGAAGCCCTCTGAGTCCGGCAGAGAGGCAGTCTCTCCCCCTCAGCATTCCCCCATGGCTGAGCCCAGGGCATGGGACCGAGAGAGGGAGAAAGACAGCCGTGACCCCGAGCTTTTCCACAATGTAGTATAGGCCTCACCCTCAAGCTCACGTCAATCGCCTAGAGAAAACAGCAGGCCTCGGTCTGCTTTCCTGTGGCTAGGAAACTTGGCTTTCATTCCTTAGGTGGCACACTGGCTCAGGACTGCCCTGCCCGAAGCACTCACGGGGTGCAGCCCTGTTTGTTGAGATCAGCCCTTCTGGCTCTCTCTCGGTTGAAGCAACTGGAAAAGAGCCGTTCGTAATCTTCGGACCGTGGGAGCTCGCCCCAGTCTACACCAGAACAGCACTCTGAGGAGCTGCTGACGTTTGGTAGCAAAATCTCCTCTTCTGAAGAGAAACATTTCGCTGTCAGTGGGTTCCATCAGCCTTGCCATATTTTCTCAGCTGGCTATGATGGAGGGCAGTCAGTGGGCAGACTCACCTGAGGCCCTCCTTCCCAGACTGTGATACAGACAGACCCGCCGCCTGCTTCAGCCCAAAGGGACGGCTTACGGTGAGGCAAAAACCCTGTGTTGGAAAGTTCCTGCCTAACCCTCGCCCAAGCACAAGCAAGTCGGTCATCGGTCAAAGACTTTCCCCACAAGTTGAACATGTTTGCTCCCCTCTAGCCTCCGAAGGCCGAGTTTACCTAGCTAGGACTCACACTGCAGGAAGGGTACTCAGGGTGCTGGTGACTGCAAGTTGTTTCACCAGGCAGCCCACATCGGGTACAGCCACTTGGATTTTCCAGGGGCACAGCGCAAAGGGTGTCAGCTAACGCGCCTCCAGCCTGGGAGGGGCCACATACACTCGCTGAATGGGAAACAAGCCCATGCCTTCAGTGTGAAAGGCCGCTATGCCTCTTTGCTTCGGCAGCCCAGGGATAGCGTCAGCTCTGAAATGCCTCCAAAGGAGCAGACTCAGAGACCCTTTGAACCGCAGAGCAGGTGCGGCCCAGAACAAGGACTGCTCTTGGGCTGAGAACACCCACTGCCCAGCGCCTCTTTTGGCTACACACGTGTAGTGCGAGGGTGTTGAATTCTGCTGCGTGATAACTTCTCCGGGCCACGTGGTGTGAGCGCAGGTAGAGTGGCCCTCCATCTCCTCCCAGTTTCCTGCCTAAGTTGTACAAGGCAAACTCCCTGCTTGAATCCCCGGGTGGGGTACGTACCCTCCAGAGAAAGGTGGATGCTTGGGACCCAGGGCTAGTCTCTATGTCGATGTTCTGTGCATCAGCTTCGCAGCTGTTCTCTCTAAGCGGGTCCCAAAGGCTTTTTGGAAGACTTTCCTTCGAGGGTCAGAAAGAGGAAATGAGCCGACAGGCCCACGGGGATGCCAGTTCTCTCCAGCCACAACGCTAGCAGCCTCAGACACGCGGGTTCTCTTTGGGACATGAAAGAACACTATGCTTGGAAGCTTCTTCCATCCAGTTTGAGAGCCGCACTTCCACTGCCTCCTAGGATTCCAGGTGTTGCCTTGCCGTCACAATTTCCAATTCTTAGGCCTATGACGGCAGAGTGTCTGGCAGTTCTCAGAGAGACCTTAGGAATGCAGGCTTTTTGGCTCCTTCCACTGACAAACCAGCTCCTCCAGATCCTCTGTCGATAGGCATTTCATGTCAGAATATCTCTGGGCGCCCTCATTCCTCCTCCACGAAGTAAGACACAAACGGAATTGCCCGAAAGGGAGGAAGCCCTCTGAGTCCGGCAGAGAGGCAGTCTCTCCCCCTCAGCATTCCCCCATGGCTGAGCCCAGGGCATGGGACCGAGAGAGGGAGAAAGACAGCCGTGACCCCGAGCTTTTCCACAATGTAGTATAGGCCTCACCCTCAAGCTCACGTCAATCGCCTAGAGAAAACAGCAGGCCTCGGTCTGCTTTCCTGTGGCTAGGAAACTTGGCTTTCATTCCTTAGGTGGCACACTGGCTCAGGACTGCCCTGCCCGAAGCACTCACGGGGTGCAGCCCTGTTTGTTGAGATCAGCCCTTCTGGCTCTCTCTCGGTTGAAGCAACTGGAAAAGAGCCGTTCGTAATCTTCGGACCGTGGGAGCTCGCCCCAGTCTACACCAGAACAGCACTCTGAGGAGCTGCTGACGTTTGGTAGCAAAATCTCCTCTTCTGAAGAGAAACATTTCGCTGTCAGTGGGTTCCATCAGCCTTGCCATATTTTCTCAGCTGGCTATGATGGAGGGCAGTCAGTGGGCAGACTCACCTGAGGCCCTCCTTCCCAGACTGTGATACAGACAGACCCGCCGCCTGCTTCAGCCCAAAGGGACGGCTTACGGTGAGGCAAAAACCCTGTGTTGGAAAGTTCCTGCCTAACCCTCGCCCAAGCACAAGCAAGTCGGTCATCGGTCAAAGACTTTCCCCACAAGTTGAACATGTTTGCTCCCCTCTAGCCTCCGAAGGCCGAGTTTACCTAGCTAGGACTCACACTGCAGGAAGGGTACTCAGGGTGCTGGTGACTGCAAGTTGTTTCACCAGGCAGCCCACATCGGGTACAGCCACTTGGATTTTCCAGGGGCACAGCGCAAAGGGTGTCAGCTAACGCGCCTCCAGCCTGGGAGGGGCCACATACACTCGCTGAATGGGAAACAAGCCCATGCCTTCAGTGTGAAAGGCCGCTATGCCTCTTTGCTTCGGCAGCCCAGGGATAGCGTCAGCTCTGAAATGCCTCCAAAGGAGCAGACTCAGAGACCCTTTGAACCGCAGAGCAGGTGCGGCCCAGAACAAGGACTGCTCTTGGGCTGAGAACACCCACTGCCCAGCGCCTCTTTTGGCTACACACGTGTAGTGCGAGGGTGTTGAATTCTGCTGCGTGATAACTTCTCCGGGCCACGTGGTGTGAGCGCAGGTAGAGTGGCCCTCCATCTCCTCCCAGTTTCCTGCCTAAGTTGTACAAGGCAAACTCCCTGCTTGAATCCCCGGGTGGGGTACGTACCCTCCAGAGAAAGGTGGATGCTTGGGACCCAGGGCTAGTCTCTATGTCGATGTTCTGTGCATCAGCTTCGCAGCTGTTCTCTCTAAGCGGGTCCCAAAGGCTTTTTGGAAGACTTTCCTTCGAGGGTCAGAAAGAGGAAATGAGCCGACAGGCCCACGGGGATGCCAGTTCTCTCCAGCCACAACGCTAGCAGCCTCAGACACGCGGGTTCTCTTTGGGACATGAAAGAACACTATGCTTGGAAGCTTCTTCCATCCAGTTTGAGAGCCGCACTTCCACTGCCTCCTAGGATTCCAGGTGTTGCCTTGCCGTCACAATTTCCAATTCTTAGGCCTATGACGGCAGAGTGTCTGGCAGTTCTCAGAGAGACCTTAGGAATGCAGGCTTTTTGGCTCCTTCCACTGACAAACCAGCTCCTCCAGATCCTCTGTCGATAGGCATTTCATGTCAGAATATCTCTGGGCGCCCTCATTCCTCCTCCACGAAGTAAGACACAAACGGAATTGCCCGAAAGGGAGGAAGCCCTCTGAGTCCGGCAGAGAGGCAGTCTCTCCCCCTCAGCATTCCCCCATGGCTGAGCCCAGGGCATGGGACCGAGAGAGGGAGAAAGACAGCCGTGACCCCGAGCTTTTCCACAATGTAGTATAGGCCTCACCCTCAAGCTCACGTCAATCGCCTAGAGAAAACAGCAGGCCTCGGTCTGCTTTCCTGTGGCTAGGAAACTTGGCTTTCATTCCTTAGGTGGCACACTGGCTCAGGACTGCCCTGCCCGAAGCACTCACGGGGTGCAGCCCTATTTGTTGAGATCAGCCCTTCTGGCTCTCTCTCGGATGAAGCAACTGGAAAAGAGCCGTTCGTAATCTTCGGACCGTGGGAGCTCGCCCCAGTCTACACCAGAACAGCACTCTGAGGAGCTGCTGACGTTTGGTAGCAAAATCTCCTCTTCTGAACAGAAACATTTCGCTGTCAGTGGGTTCCATCAGCCTTGCCATATTTTCTCAGCTGGCTATGATGGAGGGCAGTCAGTGGGCAGACTCACCTGAGGCCCTCCTTCCCAGACTGTGATACAGACAGACCCGCCGCCTGCTTCAGCCCAAAGGGACGGCTTACGGTGAGGCAAAAACCCTGTGTTGGAAAGTTCCTGCCTAACCCTCGCCCAAGCACAAGCAAATCGGTCATCGGTCAAAGACTTTCCCCACAAGTTGAACATGTTTGCTCCCCTCTAGCCTCCGAAGGCCGAGTTTACCTAGCTAGGACTCACACTGCAGGAAGGGTACTCAGGGTGCTGGTGACTGCAAGTTGTTTCACCAGGCAGCCCACATCGGGTACAGCCACTTGGATTTTCCAGGGGCACAGCGCAAAGGGTGTCAGCTAACGCGCCTCCAGCCTGGGAGGGGCCACATACACTCGCTGAATGGGAAACAAGCCCATGCCTTCAGTGTGAAAGGCCGCTATGCCTCTTTGCTTCGGCAGCCCAGGGATAGCGTCAGCTCTGAAATGCCTCCAAAGGAGCAGACTCAGAGACCCTTTGAACCGCAGAGCAGGTGCGGCCCAGAACAAGGACTGCTCTTGGGCTGAGAACACCCACTGCCCAGCGCCTCTTTTGGCTACACACGTGTAGTGCGAGGGTGTTGAATTCTGCTGCGTGATAACTTCTCCGGGCCACGTGGTGTGAGCGCAGGTAGAGTGGCCCTCCATCTCCTCCCAGTTTCCTGCCTAAGTTGTACAAGGCAAACTCCCTGCTTGAATCCCCGGGTGGGGTACGTACCCTCCAGAGAAAGGTGGATGCTTGGGACCCAGGGCTAGTCTCTATGTCGATGTTCTGTGCATCAGCTTCGCAGCTGTTCTCTCTAAGCGGGTCCCAAAGGCTTTTTGGAAGACTTTCCTTCGAGGGTCAGAAAGAGGAAATGAGCCGACAGGCCCACGGGGATGCCAGTTCTCTCCAGCCACAACGCTAGCAGCCTCAGACACGCGGGTTCTCTTTGGGACATGAAAGAACACTATGCTTGGAAGCTTCTTCCATCCAGTTTGAGAGCCGCACTTCCACTGCCTCCTAGGATTCCAGGTGTTGCCTTGCCGTCACAATTTCCAATTCTTAGGCCTATGACGGCAGAGTGTCTGGCAGTTCTCAGAGAGACCTTAGGAATGCAGGCTTTTTGGCTCCTTCCACTGACAAACCAGCTCCTCCAGATCCTCTGTCGATAGGCATTTCATGTCAGAATATCTCTGGGCGCCCTCATTCCTCCTCCACGAAGTAAGACACAAACGGAATTGCCCGAAAGGGAGGAAGCCCTCTGAGTCCGGCAGAGAGGCAGTCTCTCCCCCTCAGCACTCCCCCATGGCTGAGCCCAGGGCATGGGACCGAGAGAGGGAGAAAGACAGCCGTGACCCCGAGCTTTTCCACAATGTAGTATAGGCCTCACCCTCAAGCTCACGTCAATCGCCTAGAGAAAACAGCAGGCCTCGGTCTGCTTTCCTGTGGCTAGGAAACTTGGCTTTCATTCCTTAGGTGGCACACTGGCTCAGGACTGCCCTGCCCGAAGCACTCACGGGGTGCAGCCCTATTTGTTGAGATCAGCCCTTCTGGCTCTCTCTCGGATGAAGCAACTGGAAAAGAGCCGTTCGTAATCTTCGGACCGTGGGAGCTCGCCCCAGTCTACACCAGAACAGCACTCTGAGGAGCTGCTGACGTTTGGTAGCAAACTCTCCTCTTCTGAAGAGAAACATTTCGCTGTCAGTGGGTTCCATCAGCCTTGCCATATTTTCTCAGCTGGCTATGATGGAGGGCAGTCAGTGGGCAGACTCACCTGAGGCCCTCCTTCCCAGACTGTGATACAGACAGACCCGCCGCCTGCTTCAGCCCAAAGGGACGGCTTACGGTGAGGCAAAAACCCTGTGTTGGAAAGTTCCTGCCTAACCCTCGCCCAAGCACAAGCAAATCGGTCATCGGTCAAAGACTTTCCCCACAAGTTGAACATGTTTGCTCCCCTCTAGCCTCCGAAGGCCGAGTTTACCTAGCTAGGACTCACACTGCAGGAAGGGTACTCAGGGTGCTGGTGACTGCAAGTTGTTTCACCAGGCAGCCCACATCGGGTACAGCCACTTGGATTTTCCAGGGGCACAGCGCAAAGGGTGTCAGCTAACGCGCCTCCAGCCTGGGAGGGGCCACATACACTCGCTGAATGGGAAACAAGCCCATGCCTTCAGTGTGAAAGGCCGCTATGCCTCTTTGCTTCGGCAGCCCAGGGATAGCGTCAGCTCTGAAATGCCTCCAAAGGAGCAGACTCAGAGACCCTTTGAACCGCAGAGCAGGTGCGGCCCAGAACAAGGACTGCTCTTGGGCTGAGAACACCCACTGCCCAGCGCCTCTTTTGGCTACACACGTGTAGTGCGAGGGTGTTGAATTCTGCTGCGTGATAACTTCTCCGGGCCACGTGGTGTGAGCGCAGGTAGAGTGGCCCTCCATCTCCTCCCAGTTTCCTGCCTAAGTTGTACAAGGCAAACTCCCTGCTTGAATCCCCGGGTGGGGTACGTACCCTCCAGAGAAAGGTGGATGCTTGGGACCCAGGGCTAGTCTCTATGTCGATGTTCTGTGCATCAGCTTCGCAGCTGTTCTCTCTAAGCGGGTCCCAAAGGCTTTTTGGAAGACTTTCCTTCGAGGGTCAGAAAGAGGAAATGAGCCGACAGGCCCACGGGGATGCCAGTTCTCTCCAGCCACAACGCTAGCAGCCTCAGACACGCGGGTTCTCTTTGGGACATGAAAGAACACTATGCTTGGAAGCTTCTTCCATCCAGTTTGAGAGCCGCACTTCCACTGCCTCCTAGGATTCCAGGTGTTGCCTTGCCGTCACAATTTCCAATTCTTAGGCCTATGACGGCAGAGTGTCTGGCAGTTCTCAGAGAGACCTTAGGAATGCAGGCTTTTTGGCTCCTTCCACTGACAAACCAGCTCCTCCAGATCCTCTGTCGATAGGCATTTCATGTCAGAATATCTCTGGGCGCCCTCATTCCTCCTCCACGAAGTAAGACACAAACGGAATTGCCCGAAAGGGAGGAAGCCCTCTGAGTCCGGCAGAGAGGCAGTCTCTCCCCCTCAGCACTCCCCCATGGCTGAGCCCAGGGCATGGGACCGAGAGAGGGAGAAAGACAGCCGTGACCCCGAGCTTTTCCACAATGTAGTATAGGCCTCACCCTCAAGCTCACGTCAATCGCCTAGAGAAAACAGCAGGCCTCGGTCTGCTTTCCTGTGGCTAGGAAACTTGGCTTTCATTCCTTAGGTGGCACACTGGCTCAGGACTGCCCTGCCCGAAGCACTCACGGGGTGCAGCCCTATTTGTTGAGATCAGCCCTTCTGGCTCTCTCTCGGATGAAGCAACTGGAAAAGAGCCGTTCGTAATCTTCGGACCGTGGGAGCTCGCCCCAGTCTACACCAGAACAGCACTCTGAGGAGCTGCTGACGTTTGGTAGCAAACTCTCCTCTTCTGAAGAGAAACATTTCGCTGTCAGTGGGTTCCATCAGCCTTGCCATATTTTCTCAGCTGGCTATGATGGAGGGCAGTCAGTGGGCAGACTCACCTGAGGCCCTCCTTCCCAGACTGTGATACAGACAGACCCGCCGCCTGCTTCAGCCCAAAGGGACGGCTTACGGTGAGGCAAAAACCCTGTGTTGGAAAGTTCCTGCCTAACCCTCGCCCAAGCACAAGCAAATCGGTCATCGGTCAAAGACTTTCCCCACAAGTTGAACATGTTTGCTCCCCTCTAGCCTCCGAAGGCCGAGTTTACCTAGCTAGGACTCACACTGCAGGAAGGGTACTCAGGGTGCTGGTGACTGCAAGTTGTTTCACCAGGCAGCCCACATCGGGTACAGCCACTTGGATTTTCCAGGGGCACAGCGCAAAGGGTGTCAGCTAACGCGCCTCCAGCCTGGGAGGGCCCACATACACTCGCTGAATGGGAAACAAGCCCATGCCTTCAGTGTGAAAGGCCGCTATGCCTCTTTGCTTCGGCAGCCCAGGGATAGCGTCAGCTCTGAAATGCCTCCAAAGGAGCAGACTCAGAGACCCTTTGAACCGCAGAGCAGGTGCGGCCCAGAACAAGGACTGCTCTTGGGCTGAGAACACCCACTGCCCAGCGCCTCTTTTGGCTACACACGTGTAGTGCGAGGGTGTTGAATTCTGCTGCGTGATAACTTCTCCGGGCCACGTGGTGTGAGCGCAGGTAGAGTGGCCCTCCATCTCCTCCCAGTTTCCTGCCTAAGTTGTACAAGGCAAACTCCCTGCTTGAATCCCCGGGTGGGGTACGTACCCTCCAGAGAAAGGTGGATGCTTGGGACCCAGGGCTAGTCTCTATGTCGATGTTCTGTGCATCAGCTTCGCAGCTGTTCTCTCTAAGCGGGTCCCAAAGGCTTTTTGGAAGACTTTCCTTCGAGGGTCAGAAAGAGGAAATGAGCCGACAGGCCCACGGGGATGCCAGTTCTCTCCAGCCACAACGCTAGCAGCCTCAGACACGCGGGTTCTCTTTGGGACATGAAAGAACACTATGCTTGGAAGCTTCTTCCATCCAGTTTGAGAGCCGCACTTCCACTGCCTCCTAGGATTCCAGGTGTTGCCTTGCCGTCACAATTTCCAATTCTTAGGCCTATGACGGCAGAGTGTCTGGCAGTTCTCAGAGAGACCTTAGGAATGCAGGCTTTTTGGCTCCTTCCACTGACAAACCAGCTCCTCCAGATCCTCTGTCGATAGGCATTTCATGTCAGAATATCTCTGGGCGCCCTCATTCCTCCTCCACGAAGTAAGACACAAACGGAATTGCCCGAAAGGGAGGAAGCCCTCTGAGTCCGGCAGAGAGGCAGTCTCTCCCCCTCAGCATTCCCCCATGGCTGAGCCCAGGGCATGGGACCGAGAGAGGGAGAAAGACAGCCGTGACCCCGAGCTTTTCCACAATGTAGTATAGGCCTCACCCTCAAGCTCACGTCAATCGCCTAGAGAAAACAGCAGGCCTCGGTCTGCTTTCCTGTGGCTAGGAAACTTGGCTTTCATTCCTTAGGTGGCACACTGGCTCAGGACTGCCCTGCCCGAAGCACTCACGGGGTGCAGCCCTATTTGTTGAGATCAGCCCTTCTGGCTCTCTCTCGGATGAAGCAACTGGAAAAGAGCCGTTCGTAATCTTCGGACCGTGGGAGCTCGCCCCAGTCTACACCAGAACAGCACTCTGAGGAGCTGCTGACGTTTGGTAGCAAACTCTCCTCTTCTGAAGAGAAACATTTCGCTGTCAGTGGGTTCCATCAGCCTTGCCATATTTTCTCAGCTGGCTATGATGGAGGGCAGTCAGTGGGCAGACTCACCTGAGGCCCTCCTTCCCAGACTGTGATACAGACAGACCCGCCGCCTGCTTCAGCCCAAAGGGACGGCTTACGGTGAGGCAAAAACCCTGTGTTGGAAAGTTCCTGCCTAACCCTCGCCCAAGCACAAGCAAATCGGTCATCGGTCAAAGACTTTCCCCACAAGTTGAACATGTTTGCTCCCCTCTAGCCTCCGAAGGCCGAGTTTACCTAGCTAGGACTCACACTGCAGGAAGGGTACTCAGGGTGCTGGTGACTGCAAGTTGTTTCACCAGGCAGCCCACATCGGGTACAGCCACTTGGATTTTCCAGGGGCACAGCGCAAAGGGTGTCAGCTAACGCGCCTCCAGCCTGGGAGGGCCCACATACACTCGCTGAATGGGAAACAAGCCCATGCCTTCAGTGTGAAAGGCCGCTATGCCTCTTTGCTTCGGCAGCCCAGGGATAGCGTCAGCTCTGAAATGCCTCCAAAGGAGCAGACTCAGAGACCCTTTGAACCGCAGAGCAGGTGCGGCCCAGAACAAGGACTGCTCTTGGGCTGAGAACACCCACTGCCCAGCGCCTCTTTTGGCTACACACGTGTAGTGGGAGGGTGTTGAATTCTGCTGCGTGATAACTTCTCCGGGCCACGTGGTGTGAGCGCAGGTAGAGTGGCCCTCCATCTCCTCCCAGTTTCCTGCCTAAGTTGTACAAGGCAAACTCCCTGCTTGAATCCCCGGGTGGGGTACGTACCCTCCAGAGAAAGGTGGATGCTTGGGACCCAGGGCTAGTCTCTATGTCGATGTTCTGTGCATCAGCTTCGCAGCTGTTCTCTCTAAGCGGGTCCCAAAGGCTTTTTGGAAGACTTTCCTTCGAGGGTCAGAAAGAGGAAATGAGCCGACAGGCCCACGGGGATGCCAGTTCTCTCCAGCCACAACGCTAGCAGCCTCAGACACGCGGGTTCTCTTTGGGACATGAAAGAACACTATGCTTGGAAGCTTCTTCCATCCAGTTTGAGAGCCGCACTTCCACTGCCTCCTAGGATTCCAGGTGTTGCCTTGCCGTCACAATTTCCAATTCTTAGGCCTATGACGGCAGAGTGTCTGGCAGTTCTCAGAGAGACCTTAGGAATGCAGGCTTTTTGGCTCCTTCCACTGACAAACCAGCTCCTCCAGATCCTCTGTCGATAGGCATTTCATGTCAGAATATCTCTGGGCGCCCTCATTCCTCCTCCACGAAGTAAGACACAAACGGAATTGCCCGAAAGGGAGGAAGCCCTCTGAGTCCGGCAGAGAGGCAGTCTCTCCCCCTCAGCATTCCCCCATGGCTGAGCCCAGGGCATGGGACCGAGAGAGGGAGAAAGACAGCCGTGACCCCGAGCTTTTCCACAATGTAGTATAGGCCTCACCCTCAAGCTCACGTCAATCGCCTAGAGAAAACAGCAGGCCTCGGTCTGCTTTCCTGTGGCTAGGAAACTTGGCTTTCATTCCTTAGGTGGCACACTGGCTCAGGACTGCCCTGCCCGAAGCACTCACGGGGTGCAGCCCTATTTGTTGAGATCAGCCCTTCTGGCTCTCTCTCGGATGAAGCAACTGGAAAAGAGCCGTTCGTAATCTTCGGACCGTGGGAGCTCGCCCCAGTCTACACCAGAACAGCACTCTGAGGAGCTGCTGACGTTTGGTAGCAAAATCTCCTCTTCTGAAGAGAAACATTTCGCTGTCAGTGGGTTCCATCAGCCTTGCCATATTTTCTCAGCTGGCTATGATGGAGGGCAGTCAGTGGGCAGACTCACCTGAGGCCCTCCTTCCCAGACTGTGATACAGACAGACCCGCCGCCTGCTTCAGCCCAAAGGGACGGCTTACGGTGAGGCAAAAACCCTGTGTTGGAAAGTTCCTGCCTAACCCTCGCCCAAGCACAAGCAAATCGGTCATCGGTCAAAGACTTTCCCCACAAGTTGAACATGTTTGCTCCCCTCTAGCCTCCGAAGGCCGAGTTTACCTAGCTAGGACTCACACTGCAGGAAGGGTACTCAGGGTGCTGGTGACTGCAAGTTGTTTCACCAGGCAGCCCACATCGGGTACAGCCACTTGGATTTTCCAGGGGCACAGCGCAAAGGGTGTCAGCTAACGCGCCTCCAGCCTGGGAGGGCCCACATACACTCGCTGAATGGGAAACAAGCCCATGCCTTCAGTGTGAAAGGCCGCTATGCCTCTTTGCTTCGGCAGCCCAGGGATAGCGTCAGCTCTGAAATGCCTCCAAAGGAGCAGACTCAGAGACCCTTTGAACCGCAGAGCAGGTGCGGCCCAGAACAAGGACTGCTCTTGGCCTGAGAACACCCACTGCCCAGCGCCTCTTTTGGCTACACACGTGTAGTGGGAGGGTGTTGAATTCTGCTGCGTGATAACTTCTCCGGGCCACGTGGTGTGAGCGCAGGTAGAGTGGCCCTCCATCTCCTCCCAGTTTCCTGCCTAAGTTGTACAAGGCAAACTCCCTGCTTGAATCCCCGGGTGGGGTACGTACCCTCCAGAGAAAGGTGGATGCTTGGGACCCAGGGCTAGTCTCTATGTCGATGTTCTGTGCATCAGCTTCGCAGCTGTTCTCTCTAAGCGGGTCCCAAAGGCTTTTTGGAAGACTTTCCTTCGAGGGTCAGAAAGAGGAAATGAGCCGACAGGCCCACGGGGATGCCAGTTCTCTCCAGCCACAACGCTAGCAGCCTCAGACACGCGGGTTCTCTTTGGGACATGAAAGAACACTATGCTTGGAAGCTTCTTCCATCCAGTTTGAGAGCCGCACTTCCACTGCCTCCTAGGATTCCAGGTGTTGCCTTGCCGTCACAATTTCCAATTCTTAGGCCTATGACGGCAGAGTGTCTGGCAGTTCTCAGAGAGACCTTAGGAATGCAGGCTTTTTGGCTCCTTCCACTGACAAACCAGCTCCTCCAGATCCTCTGTCGATAGGCATTTCATGTCAGAATATCTCTGGGCGCCCTCATTCCTCCTCCACGAAGTAAGACACAAACGGAATTGCCCGAAAGGGAGGAAGCCCTCTGAGTCCGGCAGAGAGGCAGTCTCTCCCCCTCAGCATTCCCCCATGGCTGAGCCCAGGGCATGGGACCGAGAGAGGGAGAAAGACAGCCGTGACCCCGAGCTTTTCCACAATGTAGTATAGGCCTCACCCTCAAGCTCACGTCAATCGCCTAGAGAAAACAGCAGGCCTCGGTCTGCTTTCCTGTGGCTAGGAAACTTGGCTTTCATTCCTTAGGTGGCACACTGGCTCAGGACTGCCCTGCCCGAAGCACTCACGGGGTGCAGCCCTATTTGTTGAGATCAGCCCTTCTGGCTCTCTCTCGGATGAAGCAACTGGAAAAGAGCCGTTCGTAATCTTCGGACCGTGGGAGCTCGCCCCAGTCTACACCAGAACAGCACTCTGAGGAGCTGCTGACGTTTGGTAGCAAACTCTCCTCTTCTGAAGAGAAACATTTCGCTGTCAGTGGGTTCCATCAGCCTTGCCATATTTTCTCAGCTGGCTATGATGGAGGGCAGTCAGTGGGCAGACTCACCTGAGGCCCTCCTTCCCAGACTGTGATACAGACAGACCCGCCGCCTGCTTCAGCCCAAAGGGACGGCTTACGGTGAGGCAAAAACCCTGTGTTGGAAAGTTCCTGCCTAACCCTCGCCCAAGCACAAGCAAATCGGTCATCGGTCAAAGACTTTCCCCACAAGTTGAACATGTTTGCTCCC
The DNA here is from genome assembly GCF_028023285.1 of Balaenoptera ricei. Classification (NCBI taxonomy): domain Eukaryota; kingdom Metazoa; phylum Chordata; class Mammalia; order Artiodactyla; family Balaenopteridae; genus Balaenoptera; species Balaenoptera ricei. The sequence continues at coordinate 55,187 of NW_026777798.1, forward strand.
CTCTAGCCTCCGAAGGCCGAGTTTACCTAGCTAGGACTCACACTGCAGGAAGGGTACTCAGGGTGCTGGTGACTGCAAGTTGTTTCACCAGGCAGCCCACATCGGGTACAGCCACTTGGATTTTCCAGGGGCACAGCGCAAAGGGTGTCAGCTAACGCGCCTCCAGCCTGGGAGGGCCCACATACACTCGCTGAATGGGAAACAAGCCCATGCCTTCAGTGTGAAAGGCCGCTATGCCTCTTTGCTTCGGCAGCCCAGGGATAGCGTCAGCTCTGAAATGCCTCCAAAGGAGCAGACTCAGAGACCCTTTGAACCGCAGAGCAGGTGCGGCCCAGAACATGGACTGCTCTTGGCCTGAGAACACCCACTGCCCAGCGCCTCTTTTGGCTACACACGTGTAGTGGGAGGGTGTTGAATTCTGCTGCGTGATAACTTCTCCGGGCCACGTGGTGTGAGCGCAGGTAGAGTGGCCCTCCATCTCCTCCCAGTTTCCTGCCTAAGTTGTACAAGGCAAACTCCCTGCTTGAAACCCCGGGTGGGGTACGTACCCTCCAGAGAAAGGTGGATGCTTGGGACCCAGGGCTAGTCTCTATGTCGATGTTCTGTGCATCAGCTTCGCAGCTGTTCTCTCTAAGCGGGTCCCAAAGGCTTTTTGGAAGACTTTCCTTCGAGGGTCAGAAAGAGGAAATGAGCCGACAGGCCCACGGGGATGCCAGTTCTCTCCAGCCACAACGCTAGCAGCCTCAGACACGCGGGTTCTCTTTGGGACATGAAAGAACCCTATGCTTGGAAGCTTCTTCCATCCAGTTTGAGAGCCGCACTTCCACTGCCTCCTAGGATTCCAGGTGTTGCCTTGCCGTCACAATTTCCAATTCTTAGGCCTATGACGGCAGAGTGTCTGGCAGTTCTCAGAGAGACCTTAGGAATGCAGGCTTTTTGGCTCCTTCCACTGACAAACCAGCTCCTCCAGATCCTCTGTCGATAGGCATTTCATGTCAGAATATCTCTGGGCGCCCTCATTCCTCCTCCACGAAGTAAGACACAAACGGAATTGCCCGAAAGGGAGGAAGCCCTCTGAGTCCGGCAGAGAGGCAGTCTCTCCCCCTCAGCATTCCCCCATGGCTGAGCCCAGGGCATGGGACCGAGAGAGGGAGAAAGACAGCCGTGACCCCGAGCTTTTCCACAATGTAGTATAGGCCTCACCCTCAAGCTCACGTCAATCGCCTAGAGAAAACAGCAGGCCTCGGTCTGCTTTCCTGTGGCTAGGAAACTTGGCTTTCATTCCTTAGGTGGCACACTGGCTCAGGACTGCCCTGCCCGAAGCACTCACGGGGTGCAGCCCTATTTGTTGAGATCAGCCCTTCTGGCTCTCTCTCGGATGAAGCAACTGGAAAAGAGCCGTTCGTAATCTTCGGACCGTGGGAGCTCGCCCCAGTCTACACCAGAACAGCACTCTGAGGAGCTGCTGACGTTTGGTAGCAAACTCTCCTCTTCTGAAGAGAAACATTTCGCTGTCAGTGGGTTCCATCAGCCTTGCCATATTTTCTCAGCTGGCTATGATGGAGGGCAGTCAGTGGGCAGACTCACCTGAGGCCCTCCTTCCCAGACTGTGATACAGACAGACCCGCCGCCTGCTTCAGCCCAAAGGGACGGCTTACGGTGAGGCAAAAACCCTGTGTTGGAAAGTTCCTGCCTAACCCTCGCCCAAGCACAAGCATATTGGTCATCGGCCAAAGACTTTCCCCACAAGTTGAACATGTTTGCTCCCCTCTAGCCTCCGAAGGCCGAGTTTACCTAGCTAGGACTCACACTGCAGGAAGGGTACTCAGGGTGCTGGTGACTGCAAGTTGTTTCACCAGGCAGCCCACATCGGGTACAGCCACTTGGATTTTCCAGGGGCACAGCGCAAAGGGTGTCAGCTAACGCGCCTCCAGCCTGGGAGGGCCCACATACACTCGCTGAATGGGAAACAAGCCCATGCCTTCAGTGTGAAAGGCCGCTATGCCTCTTTGCTTCGGCAGCCCAGGGATAGCGTCAGCTCTGAAATGCCTCCAAAGGAGCAGACTCAGAGACCCTTTGAACCGCAGAGCAGGTGCGGCCCAGAACATGGACTGCTCTTGGCCTGAGAACACCCACTGCCCAGCGCCTCTTTTGGCTACACACGTGTAGTGGGAGGGTGTTGAATTCTGCTGCGTGATAACTTCTCCGGGCCACGTGGTGTGAGCGCAGGTAGAGTGGCCCTCCATCTCCTCCCAGTTTCCTGCCTAAGTTGTACAAGGCAAACTCCCTGCTTGAATCCCCGGGTGGGGTACGTACCCTCCAGAGAAAGGTGGATGCTTGGGACCCAGGGCTAGTCTCTATGTCGATGTTCTGTGCATCAGCTTCGCAGCTGTTCTCTCTAAGCGGGTCCCAAAGGCTTTTTGGAAGACTTTCCTTCGAGGGTCAGAAAGAGGAAATGAGCCGACAGGCCCACGGGGATGCCAGTTCTCTCCAGCCACAACGCTAGCAGCCTCAGACACGCGGGTTCTCTTTGGGACATGAAAGAACCCTATGCTTGGAAGCTTCTTCCATCCAGTTTGAGAGCCGCACTTCCACTGCCTCCTAGGATTCCAGGTGTTGCCTTGCCGTCACAATTTCCAATTCTTAGGCCTATGACGGCAGAGTGTCTGGCAGTTCTCAGAGAGACCTTAGGAATGCAGGCTTTTTGGCTCCTTCCACTGACAAACCAGCTCCTCCAGATCCTCTGTCGATAGGCATTTCATGTCAGAATATCTCTGGGCGCCCTCATTCCTCCTCCACGAAGTAAGACACAAACGGAATTGCCCGAAAGGGAGGAAGCCCTCTGAGTCCGGCAGAGAGGCAGTCTCTCCCCCTCAGCATTCCCCCATGGCTGAGCCCAGGGCATGGGACCGAGAGAGGGAGAAAGACAGCCGTGACCCCGAGCTTTTCCACAATGTAGTATAGGCCTCACCCTCAAGCTCACGTCAATCGCCTAGAGAAAACAGCAGGCCTCGGTCTGCTTTCCTGTGGCTAGGAAACTTGGCTTTCATTCCTTAGGTGGCACACTGGCTCAGGACTGCCCTGCCCGAAGCACTCACGGGGTGCAGCCCTATTTGTTGAGATCAGCCCTTCTGGCTCTCTCTCGGATGAAGCAACTGGAAAAGAGCCGTTCGTAATCTTCGGACCGTGGGAGCTCGCCCCAGTCTACACCAGAACAGCACTCTGAGGAGCTGCTGACGTTTGGTAGCAAACTCTCCTCTTCTGAAGAGAAACATTTCGCTGTCAGTGGGTTCCATCAGCCTTGCCATATTTTCTCAGCTGGCTATGATGGAGGGCAGTCAGTGGGCAGACTCACCTGAGGCCCTCCTTCCCAGACTGTGATACAGACAGACCCGCCGCCTGCTTCAGCCCAAAGGGACGGCTTACGGTGAGGCAAAAACCCTGTGTTGGAAAGTTCCTGCCTAACCCTCGCCCAAGCACAAGCATATTGGTCATCGGCCAAAGACTTTCCCCACAAGTTGAACATGTTTGCTCCCCTCTAGCCTCCGAAGGCCGAGTTTACCTAGCTAGGACTCACACTGCAGGAAGGGTACTCAGGGTGCTGGTGACTGCAAGTTGTTTCACCAGGCAGCCCACATCGGGTACAGCCACTTGGATTTTCCAGGGGCACAGCGCAAAGGGTGTCAGCTAACGCGCCTCCAGCCTGGGAGGGCCCACATACACTCGCTGAATGGGAAACAAGCCCATGCCTTCAGTGTGAAAGGCCGCTATGCCTCTTTGCTTCGGCAGCCCAGGGATAGCGTCAGCTCTGAAATGCCTCCAAAGGAGCAGACTCAGAGACCCTTTGAACCGCAGAGCAGGTGCGGCCCAGAACAAGGACTGCTCTTGGCCTGAGAACACCCACTGCCCAGCGCCTCTTTTGGCTACACACGTGTAGTGGGAGGGTGTTGAATTCTGCTGCGTGATAACTTCTCCGGGCCACGTGGTGTGAGCGCAGGTAGAGTGGCCCTCCATCTCCTCCCAGTTTCCTGCCTAAGTTGTACAAGGCAAACTCCCTGCTTGAATCCCCGGGTGGGGTACGTACCCTCCAGAGAAAGGTGGATGCTTGGGACCCAGGGCTAGTCTCTATGTCGATGTTCTGTGCATCAGCTTCGCAGCTGTTCTCTCTAAGCGGGTCCCAAAGGCTTTTTGGAAGACTTTCCTTCGAGGGTCAGAAAGAGGAAATGAGCCGACAGGCCCACGGGGATGCCAGTTCTCTCCAGCCACAACGCTAGCAGCCTCAGACACGCGGGTTCTCTTTGGGACATGAAAGAACCCTATGCTTGGAAGCTTCTTCCATCCAGTTTGAGAGCCGCACTTCCACTGCCTCCTAGGATTCCAGGTGTTGCCTTGCCGTCACAATTTCCAATTCTTAGGCCTATGACGGCAGAGTGTCTGGCAGTTCTCAGAGAGACCTTAGGAATGCAGGCTTTTTGGCTCCTTCCACTGACAAACCAGCTCCTCCAGATCCTCTGTCGATAGGCATTTCATGTCAGAATATCTCTGGGCGCCCTCATTCCTCCTCCACGAAGTAAGACACAAACGGAATTGCCCGAAAGGGAGGAAGCCCTCTGAGTCCGGCAGAGAGGCAGTCTCTCCCCCTCAGCATTCCCCCATGGCTGAGCCCAGGGCATGGGACCGAGAGAGGGAGAAAGACAGCCGTGACCCCGAGCTTTTCCACAATGTAGTATAGGCCTCACCCTCAAGCTCACGTCAATCGCCTAGAGAAAACAGCAGGCCTCGGTCTGCTTTCCTGTGGCTAGGAAACTTGGCTTTCATTCCTTAGGTGGCACACTGGCTCAGGACTGCCCTGCCCGAAGCACTCACGGGGTGCAGCCCTATTTGTTGAGATCAGCCCTTCTGGCTCTCTCTCGGATGAAGCAACTGGAAAAGAGCCGTTCGTAATCTTCGGACCGTGGGAGCTCGCCCCAGTCTACACCAGAACAGCACTCTGAGGAGCTGCTGACGTTTGGTAGCAAACTCTCCTCTTCTGAAGAGAAACATTTCGCTGTCAGTGGGTTCCATCAGCCTTGCCATATTTTCTCAGCTGGCTATGATGGAGGGCAGTCAGTGGGCAGACTCACCTGAGGCCCTCCTTCCCAGACTGTGATACAGACAGACCCGCCGCCTGCTTCAGCCCAAAGGGACGGCTTACGGTGAGGCAAAAACCCTGTGTTGGAAAGTTCCTGCCTAACCCTCGCCCAAGCACAAGCAAATTGGTCATCGGTCAAAGACTTTCCCCACAAGTTGAACATGTTTGCTCCCCTCTAGCCTCCGAAGGCCGAGTTTACCTAGCTAGGACTCACACTGCAGGAAGGGTACTCAGGGTGCTGGTGACTGCAAATTGTTTCACCAGGCAGCCCACATCGGGTACAGCCACTTGGATTTTCCAGGGGCACAGCGCAAAGGGTGTCAGCTAACGCGCCTCCAGCCTGGGAGGGGCCACATACACTCGCTGAATGGGAAACAAGCCCATGCCTTCAGTGTGAAAGGCCGCTATGCCTCTTTGCTTCGGCAGCCCAGGGATAGCGTCAGCTCTGAAATGCCTCCAAAGGAGCAGACTCAGAGACCCTTTGAACCGCAGAGCAGGTGCGGCCCAGAACAAGGACTGCTCTTGGGCTGAGAACACCCACTGCCCAGCGCCTCTTTTGGCTACACACGTGTAGTGGGAGGGTGTTGAATTCTGCTGCGTGATAACTTCTCCGGGCCACGTGGTGTGAGCGCAGGTAGAGTGGCCCTCCATCTCCTCCCAGTTTCCTGCCTAAGTTGTACAAGGCAAACTCCCTGCTTGAATCCCCGGGTGGGGTACGTACCCTCCAGAGAAAGGTGGATGCTTGGGACCCAGGGCTAGTCTCTATGTCGATGTTCTGTGCATCAGCTTCGCAGCTGTTCTCTCTAAGCGGGTCCCAAAGGCTTTTTGGAAGACTTTCCTTCGAGGGTCAGAAAGAGGAAATGAGCCGACAGGCCCTCGGGGATGCCAGTTCTCTCCAGCCACAACGCTAGCAGCCTCAGACACGCGGGTTCTCTTTGGGACATGAAAGAACACTATGCTTGGAAGCTTCTTCCATCCAGTTTGAGAGCCGCACTTCCACTGCCTCCTAGGATTCCAGGTGTTGCCTTGCCGTCACAATTTCCAATTCTTAGGCCTATGACGGCAGAGTGTCTGGCAGTTCTCAGAGAGACCTTAGGAATGCAGGCTTTTTGGCTCCTTCCACTGACAAACCAGCTCCTCCAGATCCTCTGTCGATAGGCATTTCATGTCAGAATATCTCTGGGCGCCCTCATTCCTCCTCCACGAAGTAAGACACAAACGGAATTGCCCGAAAGGGAGGAAGCCCTCTGAGTCCGGCAGAGAGGCAGTCTCTCCCCCTCAGCATTCCCCCATGGCTGAGCCCAGGGCATGGGACCGAGAGAGGGAGAAAGACAGCCGTGACCCCGAGCTTTTCCACAATGTAGTATAGGCCTCACCCTCAAGCTCACGTCAATCGCCTAGAGAAAACAGCAGGCCTCGGTCTGCTTTCCTGTGGCTAGGAAACTTGGCTTTCATTCCTTAGGTGGCACACTGGCTCAGGACTGCCCTGCCCGAAGCACTCACGGGGTGCAGCCCTATTTGTTGAGATCAGCCCTTCTGGCTCTCTCTCGGATGAAGCAACTGGAAAAGAGCCGTTCGTAATCTTCGGACCGTGGGAGCTCGCCCCAGTCTACACCAGAACAGCACTCTGAGGAGCTGCTGACGTTTGGTAGCAAACTCTCCTCTTCTGAAGAGAAACATTTCGCTGTCAGTGGGTTCCATCAGCCTTGCCATATTTTCTCAGCTGGCTATGATGGAGGGCAGTCAGTGGGCAGACTCACCTGAGGCCCTCCTTCCCAGACTGTGATACAGACAGACCCGCCGCCTGCTTCAGCCCAAAGGGACGGCTTACGGTGAGGCAAAAACCCTGTGTTGGAAAGTTCCTGCCTAACCCTCGCCCAAGCACAAGCATATTGGTCATCGGCCAAAGACTTTCCCCACAAGTTGAACATGTTTGCTCCCCTCTAGCCTCCGAAGGCCGAGTTTACCTAGCTAGGACTCACACTGCAGGAAGGGTACTCAGGGTGCTGGTGACTGCAAGTTGTTTCACCAGGCAGCCCACATCGGGTACAGCCACTTGGATTTTCCAGGGGCACAGCGCAAAGGGTGTCAGCTAACGCGCCTCCAGCCTGGGAGGGCCCACATACACTCGCTGAATGGGAAACAAGCCCATGCCTTCAGTGTGAAAGGCCGCTATGCCTCTTTGCTTCGGCAGCCCAGGGATAGCGTCAGCTCTGAAATGCCTCCAAAGGAGCAGACTCAGAGACCCTTTGAACCGCAGAGCAGGTGCGGCCCAGAACAAGGACTGCTCTTGGCCTGAGAACACCCACTGCCCAGCGCCTCTTTTGGCTACACACGTGTAGTGGGAGGGTGTTGAATTCTGCTGCGTGATAACTTCTCCGGGCCACGTGGTGTGAGCGCAGGTAGAGTGGCCCTCCATCTCCTCCCAGTTTCCTGCCTAAGTTGTACAAGGCAAACTCCCTGCTTGAATCCCCGGGTGGGGTACGTACCCTCCAGAGAAAGGTGGATGCTTGGGACCCAGGGCTAGTCTCTATGTCGATGTTCTGTGCATCAGCTTCGCAGCTGTTCTCTCTAAGCGGGTCCCAAAGGCTTTTTGGAAGACTTTCCTTCGAGGGTCAGAAAGAGGAAATGAGCCGACAGGCCCACGGGGATGCCAGTTCTCTCCAGCCACAACGCTAGCAGCCTCAGACACGCGGGTTCTCTTTGGGACATGAAAGAACCCTATGCTTGGAAGCTTCTTCCATCCAGTTTGAGAGCCGCACTTCCACTGCCTCCTAGGATTCCAGGTGTTGCCTTGCCGTCACAATTTCCAATTCTTAGGCCTATGACGGCAGAGTGTCTGGCAGTTCTCAGAGAGACCTTAGGAATGCAGGCTTTTTGGCTCCTTCCACTGACAAACCAGCTCCTCCAGATCCTCTGTCGATAGGCATTTCATGTCAGAATATCTCTGGGCGCCCTCATTCCTCCTCCACGAAGTAAGACACAAACGGAATTGCCCGAAAGGGAGGAAGCCCTCTGAGTCCGGCAGAGAGGCAGTCTCTCCCCCTCAGCATTCCCCCATGGCTGAGCCCAGGGCATGGGACCGAGAGAGGGAGAAAGACAGCCGTGACCCCGAGCTTTTCCACAATGTAGTATAGGCCTCACCCTCAAGCTCACGTCAATCGCCTAGAGAAAACAGCAGGCCTCGGTCTGCTTTCCTGTGGCTAGGAAACTTGGCTTTCATTCCTTAGGTGGCACACTGGCTCAGGACTGCCCTGCCCGAAGCACTCACGGGGTGCAGCCCTATTTGTTGAGATCAGCCCTTCTGGCTCTCTCTCGGATGAAGCAACTGGAAAAGAGCCGTTCGTAATCTTCGGACCGTGGGAGCTCGCCCCAGTCTACACCAGAACAGCACTCTGAGGAGCTGCTGACGTTTGGTAGCAAACTCTCCTCTTCTGAAGAGAAACATTTCGCTGTCAGTGGGTTCCATCAGCCTTGCCATATTTTCTCAGCTGGCTATGATGGAGGGCAGTCAGTGGGCAGACTCACCTGAGGCCCTCCTTCCCAGACTGTGATACAGACAGACCCGCCGCCTGCTTCAGCCCAAAGGGACGGCTTACGGTGAGGCAAAAACCCTGTGTTGGAAAGTTCCTGCCTAACCCTCGCCCAAGCACAAGCAAATTGGTCATCGGTCAAAGACTTTCCCCACAAGTTGAACATGTTTGCTCCCCTCTAGCCTCCGAAGGCCGAGTTTACCTAGCTAGGACTCACACTGCAGGAAGGGTACTCAGGGTGCTGGTGACTGCAAATTGTTTCACCAGGCAGCCCACATCGGGTACAGCCACTTGGATTTTCCAGGGGCACAGCGCAAAGGGTGTCAGCTAACGCGCCTCCAGCCTGGGAGGGGCCACATACACTCGCTGAATGGGAAACAAGCCCATGCCTTCAGTGTGAAAGGCCGCTATGCCTCTTTGCTTCGGCAGCCCAGGGATAGCGTCAGCTCTGAAATGCCTCCAAAGGAGCAGACTCAGAGACCCTTTGAACCGCAGAGCAGGTGCGGCCCAGAACAAGGACTGCTCTTGGGCTGAGAACACCCACTGCCCAGCGCCTCTTTTGGCTACACACGTGTAGTGGGAGGGTGTTGAATTCTGCTGCGTGATAACTTCTCCGGGCCACGTGGTGTGAGCGCAGGTAGAGTGGCCCTCCATCTCCTCCCAGTTTCCTGCCTAAGTTGTACAAGGCAAACTCCCTGCTTGAATCCCCGGGTGGGGTACGTACCCTCCAGAGAAAGGTGGATGCTTGGGACCCAGGGCTAGTCTCTATGTCGATGTTCTGTGCATCAGCTTCGCAGCTGTTCTCTCTAAGCGGGTCCCAAAGGCTTTTTGGAAGACTTTCCTTCGAGGGTCAGAAAGAGGAAATGAGCCGACAGGCCCTCGGGGATGCCAGTTCTCTCCAGCCACAACGCTAGCAGCCTCAGACACGCGGGTTCTCTTTGGGACATGAAAGAACACTATGCTTGGAAGCTTCTTCCATCCAGTTTGAGAGCCGCACTTCCACTGCCTCCTAGGATTCCAGGTGTTGCCTTGCCGTCACAATTTCCAATTCTTAGGCCTATGACGGCAGAGTGTCTGGCAGTTCTCAGAGAGACCTTAGGAATGCAGGCTTTTTGGCTCCTTCCACTGACAAACCAGCTCCTCCAGATCCTCTGTCGATAGGCATTTCATGTCAGAATATCTCTGGGCGCCCTCATTCCTCCTCCACGAAGTAAGACACAAACGGAATTGCCCGAAAGGGAGGAAGCCCTCTGAGTCCGGCAGAGAGGCAGTCTCTCCCCCTCAGCATTCCCCCATGGCTGAGCCCAGGGCATGGGACCGAGAGAGGGAGAAAGACAGCCGTGACCCCGAGCTTTTCCACAATGTAGTATAGGCCTCACCCTCAAGCTCACGTCAATCGCCTAGAGAAAACAGCAGGCCTCGGTCTGCTTTCCTGTGGCTAGGAAACTTGGCTTTCATTCCTTAGGTGGCACACTGGCTCAGGACTGCCCTGCCCGAAGCACTCACGGGGTGCAGCCCTATTTGTTGAGATCAGCCCTTCTGGCTCTCTCTCGGATGAAGCAACTGGAAAAGAGCCGTTCGTAATCTTCGGACCGTGGGAGCTCGCCCCAGTCTACACCAGAACAGCACTCTGAGGAGCTGCTGACGTTTGGTAGCAAACTCTCCTCTTCTGAAGAGAAACATTTCGCTGTCAGTGGGTTCCATCAGCCTTGCCATATTTTCTCAGCTGGCTATGATGGAGGGCAGTCAGTGGGCAGACTCACCTGAGGCCCTCCTTCCCAGACTGTGATACAGACAGACCCGCCGCCTGCTTCAGCCCAAAGGGACGGCTTACGGTGAGGCAAAAACCCTGTGTTGGAAAGTTCCTGCCTAACCCTCGCCCAAGCACAAGCAAATTGGTCATCGGTCAAAGACTTTCCCCACAAGTTGAACATGTTTGCTCCCCTCTAGCCTCCGAAGGCCGAGTTTACCTAGCTAGGACTCACACTGCAGGAAGGGTACTCAGGGTGCTGGTGACTGCAAATTGTTTCACCAGGCAGCCCACATCGGGTACAGCCACTTGGATTTTCCAGGGGCACAGCGCAAAGGGTGTCAGCTAACGCGCCTCCAGCCTGGGAGGGGCCACATACACTCGCTGAATGGGAAACAAGCCCATGCCTTCAGTGTGAAAGGCCGCTATGCCTCTTTGCTTCGGCAGCCCAGGGATAGCGTCAGCTCTGAAATGCCTCCAAAGGAGCAGACTCAGAGACCCTTTGAACCGCAGAGCAGGTGCGGCCCAGAACAAGGACTGCTCTTGGGCTGAGAACACCCACTGCCCAGCGCCTCTTTTGGCTACACACGTGTAGTGGGAGGGTGTTGAATTCTGCTGCGTGATAACTTCTCCGGGCCACGTGGTGTGAGCGCAGGTAGAGTGGCCCTCCATCTCCTCCCAGTTTCCTGCCTAAGTTGTACAAGGCAAACTCCCTGCTTGAATCCCCGGGTGGGGTACGTACCCTCCAGAGAAAGGTGGATGCTTGGGACCCAGGGCTAGTCTCTATGTCGATGTTCTGTGCATCAGCTTCGCAGCTGTTCTCTCTAAGCGGGTCCCAAAGGCTTTTTGGAAGACTTTCCTTCGAGGGTCAGAAAGAGGAAATGAGCCGACAGGCCCTCGGGGATGCCAGTTCTCTCCAGCCACAACGCTAGCAGCCTCAGACACGCGGGTTCTCTTTGGGACATGAAAGAACACTATGCTTGGAAGCTTCTTCCATCCAGTTTGAGAGCCGCACTTCCACTGCCTCCTAGGATTCCAGGTGTTGCCTTGCCGTCACAATTTCCAATTCTTAGGCCTATGACGGCAGAGTGTCTGGCAGTTCTCAGAGAGACCTTAGGAATGCAGGCTTTTTGGCTCCTTCCACTGACAAACCAGCTCCTCCAGATCCTCTGTCGATAGGCATTTCATGTCAGAATATCTCTGGGCGCCCTCATTCCTCCTCCACGAAGTAAGACACAAACGGAATTGCCCGAAAGGGAGGAAGCCCTCTGAGTCCGGCAGAGAGGCAGTCTCTCCCCCTCAGCATTCCCCCATGGCTGAGCCCAGGGCATGGGACCGAGAGAGGGAGAAAGACAGCCGTGACCCCGAGCTTTTCCACAATGTAGTATAGGCCTCACCCTCAAGCTCACGTCAATCGCCTAGAGAAAACAGCAGGCCTCGGTCTGCTTTCCTGTGGCTAGGAAACTTGGCTTTCATTCCTTAGGTGGCACACTGGCTCAGGACTGCCCTGCCCGAAGCACTCACGGGGTGCAGCCCTATTTGTTGAGATCAGCCCTTCTGGCTCTCTCTCGGATGAAGCAACTGGAAAAGAGCCGTTCGTAATCTTCGGACCGTGGGAGCTCGCCCCAGTCTACACCAGAACAGCACTCTGAGGAGCTGCTGACGTTTGGTAGCAAAATCTCCTCTTCTGAAGAGAAACATTTCGCTGTCAGTGGGTTCCATCAGCCTTGCCATATTTTCTCAGCTGGCTATGATGGAGGGCAGTCAGTGGGCAGACTCACCTGAGGCCCTCCTTCCCAGACTGTGATACAGACAGACCCGCCGCCTGCTTCAGCCCAAAGGGACGGCTTACGGTGAGGCAAAAACCCTGTGTTGGAAAGTTCCTGCCTAACCCTCGCCCAAGCACAAGCAAATCGGTCATCGGTCAAAGACTTTCCCCACAAGTTGAACATGTTTGCTCCCCTCTAGCCTCCGAAGGCCGAGTTTACCTAGCTAGGACTCACACTGCAGGAAGGGTACTCAGGGTGCTGGTGACTGCAAGTTGTTTCACCAGGCAGCCCACATCGGGTACAGCCACTTGGATTTTCCAGGGGCACAGCGCAAAGGGTGTCAGCTAACGCGCCTCCAGCCTGGGAGGGCCCACATACACTCGCTGAATGGGAAACAAGCCCATGCCTTCAGTGTGAAAGGCCGCTATGCCTCTTTGCTTCGGCAGCCCAGGGATAGCGTCAGCTCTGAAATGCCTCCAAAGGAGCAGACTCAGAGACCCTTTGAACCGCAGAGCAGGTGCGGCCCAGAACAAGGACTGCTCTTGGGCTGAGAACACCCACTGCCCAGCGCCTCTTTTGGCTACACACGTGTAGTGGGAGGGTGTTGAATTCTGCTGCGTGATAACTTCTCCGGGCCACGTGGTGTGAGCGCAGGTAGAGTGGCCCTCCATCTCCTCCCAGTTTCCTGCCTAAGTTGTACAAGGCAAACTCCCTGCTTGAATCCCCGGGTGGGGTACGTACCCTCCAGAGAAAGGTGGATGCTTGGGACCCAGGGCTAGTCTCTATGTCGATGTTCTGTGCATCAGCTTCGCAGCTGTTCTCTCTAAGCGGGTCCCAAAGGCTTTTTGGAAGACTTTCCTTCGAGGGTCAGAAAGAGGAAATGAGCCGACAGGCCCACGGGGATGCCAGTTCTCTCCAGCCACAACGCTAGCAGCCTCAGACACGCGGGTTCTCTTTGGGACATGAAAGAACACTATGCTTGGAAGCTTCTTCCATCCAGTTTGAGAGCCGCACTTCCACTGCCTCCTAGGATTCCAGGTGTTGCCTTGCCGTCACAATTTCCAATTCTTAGGCCTATGACGGCAGAGTGTCTGGCAGTTCTCAGAGAGACCTTAGGAATGCAGGCTTTTTGGCTCCTTCCACTGACAAACCAGCTCCTCCAGATCCTCTGTCGATAGGCATTTCATGTCAGAATATCTCTGGGCGCCCTCATTCCTCCTCCACGAAGTAAGACACAAACGGAATTGCCCGAAAGGGAGGAAGCCCTCTGAGTCCGGCAGAGAGGCAGTCTCTCCCCCTCAGCATTCCCCCATGGCTGAGCCCAGGGCATGGGACCGAGAGAGGGAGAAAGACAGCCGTGACCCCGAGCTTTTCCACAATGTAGTATAGGCCTCACCCTCAAGCTCACGTCAATCGCCTAGAGAAAACAGCAGGCCTCGGTCTGCTTTCCTGTGGCTAGGAAACTTGGCTTTCATTCCTTAGGTGGCACACTGGCTCAGGACTGCCCTGCCCGAAGCACTCACGGGGTGCAGCCCTATTTGTTGAGATCAGCCCTTCTGGCTCTCTCTCGGATGAAGCAACTGGAAAAGAGCCGTTCGTAATCTTCGGACCGTGGGAGCTCGCCCCAGTCTACACCAGAACAGCACTCTGAGGAGCTGCTGACGTTTGGTAGCAAAATCTCCTCTTCTGAAGAGAAACATTTCGCTGTCAGTGGGTTCCATCAGCCTTGCCATATTTTCTCAGCTGGCTATGATGGAGGGCAGTCAGTGGGCAGACTCACCTGAGGCCCTCCTTCCCAGACTGTGATACAGACAGACCCGCCGCCTGCTTCAGCCCAAAGGGACGGCTTACGGTGAGGCAAAAACCCTGTGTTGGAAAGTTCCTGCCTAACCCTCGCCCAAGCACAAGCATATTGGTCATCGGCCAAAGACTTTCCCCACAAGTTGAACATGTTTGCTCCCCTCTAGCCTCCGAAGGCCGAGTTTACCTAGCTAGGACTCACACTGCAGGAAGGGTACTCAGGGTGCTGGTGACTGCAAGTTGTTTCACCAGGCAGCCCACATCGGGTACAGCCACTTGCATTTTCCAGGGGCACAGCGCAAAGGGTGTCAGCTAACGCGCCTCCAGCCTGGGAGGGCCCACATACACTCTCTGAATGGGAAACAAGCCCATGCCTTCAGTGTGAAAGGCCGCTATGCCTCCTTGCTTCGGCAGCCCAGGGATAGCGTCAGCTCTGAAATGCCTCCAAAGGAGCAGACTCAGAGACCCTTTGAACCGCAGAGCAGGTGCGGCCCAGAACAAGGACTGCTCTTGGGCTGAGAACACCCACTGCCCAGCGCCTCTTTTGGCTACACACGTGTAGTGGGAGGGTGTTGAATTCTGCTGCGTGATAACTTCTCCGGGCCACGTGGTGTGAGCGCAGGTAGAGTGGCCCTCCATCTCCTCCCAGTTTCCTGCCTAAGTTGTACAAGGCAAACTCCCTGCTTGAATCCCCGGGTGGGGTACGTACCCTCCAGAGAAAGGTGGATGCTTGGGACCCAGGGCTAGTCTCTATGTCGATGTTCTGTGCATCAGCTTCGCAGCTGTTCTCTCTAAGCGGGTCCCAAAGGCTTTTTGGAAGACTTTCCTTCGAGGGTCAGAAAGAGGAAATGAGCCGACAGGCCCACGGGGATGCCAGTTCTCTCCAGCCACAACGCTAGCAGCCTCAGACACGCGGGTTCTCTTTGGGACATGAAAGAACACTATGCTTGGAAGCTTCTTCCATCCAGTTTGAGAGCCGCACTTCCACTGCCTCCTAGGATTCCAGGTGTTGCCTTGCCGTCACAATTTCCAATTCTTAGGCCTATGACGGCAGAGTGTCTGGCAGTTCTCAGAGAGACCTTAGGAATGCAGGCTTTTTGGCTCCTTCCACTGACAAACCAGCTCCTCCAGATCCTCTGTCGATAGGCATTTCATGTCAGAATATCTCTGGGCGCCCTCATTCCTCCTCCACGAAGTAAGACACAAACGGAATTGCCCGAAAGGGAGGAAGCCCTCTGAGTCCGGCAGAGAGGCAGTCTCTCCCCCTCAGCATTCCCCCATGGCTGAGCCCAGGGCATGGGACCGAGAGAGGGAGAAAGACAGCCGTGACCCCGAGCTTTTCCACAATGTAGTATAGGCCTCACCCTCAAGCTCACGTCAATCGCCTAGAGAAAACAGCAGGCCTCGGTCTGCTTTCCTGTGGCTAGGAAACTTGGCTTTCATTCCTTAGGTGGCACACTGGCTCAGGACTGCCCTGCCCGAAGCACTCACGGGGTGCAGCCCTATTTGTTGAGATCAGCCCTTCTGGCTCTCTCTCGGATGAAGCAACTGGAAAAGAGCCGTTCGTAATCTTCGGACCGTGGGAGCTCGCCCCAGTCTACACCAGAACAGCACTCTGAGGAGCTGCTGACGTTTGGTAGCAAACTCTCCTCTTCTGAAGAGAAACATTTCACTGTCAGTGGGTTCCATCAGCCTTGCCATATTTTCTCAGCTGGCTATGATGGAGGGCAGTCAGTGGGCAGACTCACCTGAGGCCCTCCTTCCCAGACTGTGATACAGACAGACCCGCCGCCTGCTTCAGCCCAAAGGGACGGCTTACGGTGAGGCAAAAACCCTGTGTTGGAAAGTTCCTGCCTAACCCTCGCCCAAGCACAAGCATATTGGTCATCGGCCAAAGACTTTCCCCACAAGTTGAACATGTTTGCTCCCCTCTAGCCTCCGAAGGCCGAGTTTACCTAGCTAGGACTCACACTGCAGGAAGGGTACTCAGGGTGCTGGTGACTGCAAGTTGTTTCACCAGGCAGCCCACATCGGGTACAGCCACTTGCATTTTCCAGGGGCACAGCGCAAAGGGTGTCAGCTAACGCGCCTCCAGCCTGGGAGGGCCCACATACACTCTCTGAATGGGAAACAAGCCCATGCCTTCAGTGTGAAAGGCCGCTATGCCTCCTTGCTTCGGCAGCCCAGGGATAGCGTCAGCTCTGAAATGCCTCCAAAGGAGCAGACTCAGAGACCCTTTGAACCGCAGAGCAGGTGCGGCCCAGAACAAGGACTGCTCTTGGGCTGAGAACACCCACTGCCCAGCGCCTCTTTTGGCTACACACGTGTAGTGGGAGGGTGTTGAATTCTGCTGCGTGATAACTTCTCCGGGCCACGTGGTGTGAGCGCAGGTAGAGTGGCCCTCCATCTCCTCCCAGTTTCCTGCCTAAGTTGTACAAGGCAAACTCCCTGCTTGAATCCCCGGGTGGGGTACGTACCCTCCAGAGAAAGGTGGATGCTTGGGACCCAGGGCTAGTCTCTATGTCGATGTTCTGTGCATCAGCTTCGCAGCTGTTCTCTCTAAGCGGGTCCCAAAGGCTTTTTGGAAGACTTTCCTTCGAGGGTCAGAAAGAGGAAATGAGCCGACAGGCCCACGGGGATGCCAGTTCTCTCCAGCCACAACGCTAGCAGCCTCAGACACGCGGGTTCTCTTTGGGACATGAAAGAACACTATGCTTGGAAGCTTCTTCCATCCAGTTTGAGAGCCGCACTTCCACTGCCTCCTAGGATTCCAGGTGTTGCCTTGCCGTCACAATTTCCAATTCTTAGGCCTATGACGGCAGAGTGTCTGGCAGTTCTCAGAGAGACCTTAGGAATGCAGGCTTTTTGGCTCCTTCCACTGACAAACCAGCTCCTCCAGATCCTCTGTCGTTAGCCATTTCATGTCAGAATATCTCTGGGCGCCCTCATTCCTCCTCCACGAAGTAAGACACAAACGGAATTGCCCGAAAGGGAGGAAGCCCTCTGAGTCCGGCAGAGAGGCAGTCTCTCCCCCTCAGCATTCCCCCATGGCTGAGCCCAGGGCATGGGACCGAGAGAGGGAGAAAGACAGCCGTGACCCCGAGCTTTTCCACAATGTAGTATAGGCCTCACCCTCAAGCTCACGTCAATCGCCTAGAGAAAACAGCAGGCCTCGGTCTGCTTTCCTGTGGCTAGGAAACTTGGCTTTCATTCCTTAGGTGGCACACTGGCTCAGGACTGCCCTGCCCGAAGCACTCACGGGGTGCAGCCCTATTTGTTGAGATCAGCCCTTCTGGCTCTCTCTCGGATGAAGCAACTGGAAAAGAGCCGTTCGTAATCTTCGGACCGTGGGAGCTCGCCCCAGTCTACACCAGAACAGCACTCTGAGGAGCTGCTGACGTTTGGTAGCAAAATCTCCTCTTCTGAAGAGAAACATTTCGCTGTCAGTGGGTTCCATCAGCCTTGCCATATTTTCTCAGCTGGCTATGATGGAGGGCAGTCAGTGGGCAGACTCACCTGAGGCCCTCCTTCCCAGACTGTGATACAGACAGACCCGCCGCCTGCTTCAGCCCAAAGGGACGGCTTACGGTGAGGCAAAAACCCTGTGTTGGAAAGTTCCTGCCTAACCCTCGCCCAAGCACAAGCAAATCGGTCATCGGTCAAAGACTTTCCCCACAAGTTGAACATGTTTGCTCCCCTCTAGCCTCCGAAGGCCGAGTTTACCTAGCTAGGACTCACACTGCAGGAAGGGTACTCAGGGTGCTGGTGACTGCAAGTTGTTTCACCAGGCAGCCCACATCGGGTACAGCCACTTGGATTTTCCAGGGGCACAGCGCAAAGGGTGTCAGCTAACGCGCCTCCAGCCTGGGAGGGGCCACATACACTCGCTGAATGGGAAACAAGCCCATGCCTTCAGTGTGAAAGGCCGCTATGCCTCTTTGCTTCGGCAGCCCAGGGATAGCGTCAGCTCTGAAATGCCTCCAAAGGAGCAGACTCAGAGACCCTTTGAACCGCAGAGCAGGTGCGGCCCAGAACAAGGACTGCTCTTGGGCTGAGAACACCCACTGCCCAGCGCCTCTTTTGGCTACACACGTGTAGTGGGAGGGTGTTGAATTCTGCTGCGTGATAACTTCTCCGGGCCACGTGGTGTGAGCGCAGGTAGAGTGGCCCTCCATCTCCTCCCAGTTTCCTGCCTAAGTTGTACAAGGCAAACTCCCTGCTTGAATCCCCGGGTGGGGTACGTACCCTCCAGAGAAAGGTGGATGCTTGGGACCCAGGGCTAGTCTCTATGTCGATGTTCTGTGCATCAGCTTCGCAGCTGTTCTCTCTAAGCGGGTCCCAAAGGCTTTTTGGAAGACTTTCCTTCGAGGGTCAGAAAGAGGAAATGAGCCGACAGGCCCACGGGGATGCCAGTTCTCTCCAGCCACAACGCTAGCAGCCTCAGACACGCGGGTTCTCTTTGGGACATGAAAGAACCCTATGCTTGGAAGCTTCTTCCATCCAGTTTGAGAGCCGCACTTCCACTGCCTCCTAGGATTCCAGGTGTTGCCTTGCCGTCACAATTTCCAATTCTTAGGCCTATGACGGCAGAGTGTCTGGCAGTTCTCAGAGAGACCTTAGGAATGCAGGCTTTTTGGCTCCTTCCACTGACAAACCAGCTCCTCCAGATCCTCTGTCGATAGGCATTTCATGTCAGAATATCTCTGGGCGCCCTCATTCCTCCTCCACGAAGTAAGACACAAACGGAATTGCCCGAAAGGGAGGAAGCCCTCTGAGTCCGGCAGAGAGGCAGTCTCTCCCCCTCAGCATTCCCCCATGGCTGAGCCCAGGGCATGGGACCGAGAGAGGGAGAAAGACAGCCGTGACCCCGAGCTTTTCCACAATGTAGTATAGGCCTCACCCTCAAGCTCACGTCAATCGCCTAGAGAAAACAGCAGGCCTCGGTCTGCTTTCCTGTGGCTAGGAAACTTGGCTTTCATTCCTTAGGTGGCACACTGGCTCAGGACTGCCCTGCCCGAAGCACTCACGGGGTGCAGCCCTATTTGTTGAGATCAGCCCTTCTGGCTCTCTCTCGGATGAAGCAACTGGAAAAGAGCCGTTCGTAATCTTCGGACCGTGGGAGCTCGCCCCAGTCTACACCAGAACAGCACTCTGAGGAGCTGCTGACGTTTGGTAGCAAACTCTCCTCTTCTGAAGAGAAACATTTCGCTGTCAGTGGGTTCCATCAGCCTTGCCATATTTTCTCAGCTGGCTATGATGGAGGGCAGTCAGTGGGCAGACTCACCTGAGGCCCTCCTTCCCAGACTGTGATACAGACAGACCCGCCGCCTGCTTCAGCCCAAAGGGACGGCTTACGGTGAGGCAAAAACCCTGTGTTGGAAAGTTCCTGCCTAACCCTCGCCCAAGCACAAGCATATTGGTCATCGGCCAAAGACTTTCCCCACAAGTTGAACATGTTTGCTCCCCTCTAGCCTCCGAAGGCCGAGTTTACCTAGCTAGGACTCACACTGCAGGAAGGGTACTCAGGGTGCTGGTGACTGCAAGTTGTTTCACCAGGCAGCCCACATCGGGTACAGCCACTTGCATTTTCCAGGGGCACAGCGCAAAGGGTGTCAGCTAACGCGCCTCCAGCCTGGGAGGGCCCACATACACTCTCTGAATGGGAAACAAGCCCATGCCTTCAGTGTGAAAGGCCGC
Organism: Balaenoptera ricei; assembly: GCF_028023285.1. NCBI lineage: Eukaryota > Metazoa > Chordata > Mammalia > Artiodactyla > Balaenopteridae > Balaenoptera > Balaenoptera ricei. Next base: position 74,867 of record NW_026777798.1, read on the forward strand.
TATGCCTCCTTGCTTCGGCAGCCCAGGGATAGCGTCAGCTCTGAAATGCCTCCAAAGGAGCAGACTCAGAGACCCTTTGAACCGCAGAGCAGGTGCGGCCCAGAACAAGGACTGCTCTTGGGCTGAGAACACCCACTGCCCAGCGCCTCTTTTGGCTACACACGTGTAGTGGGAGGGTGTTGAATTCTGCTGCGTGATAACTTCTCCGGGCCACGTGGTGTGAGCGCAGGTAGAGTGGCCCTCCATCTCCTCCCAGTTTCCTGCCTAAGTTGTACAAGGCAAACTCCCTGCTTGAATCCCCGGGTGGGGTACGTACCCTCCAGAGAAAGGTGGATGCTTGGGACCCAGGGCTAGTCTCTATGTCGATGTTCTGTGCATCAGCTTCGCAGCTGTTCTCTCTAAGCGGGTCCCAAAGGCTTTTTGGAAGACTTTCCTTCGAGGGTCAGAAAGAGGAAATGAGCCGACAGGCCCACGGGGATGCCAGTTCTCTCCAGCCACAACGCTAGCAGCCTCAGACACGCGGGTTCTCTTTGGGACATGAAAGAACCCTATGCTTGGAAGCTTCTTCCATCCAGTTTGAGAGCCGCACTTCCACTGCCTCCTAGGATTCCAGGTGTTGCCTTGCCGTCACAATTTCCAATTCTTAGGCCTATGACGGCAGAGTGTCTGGCAGTTCTCAGAGAGACCTTAGGAATGCAGGCTTTTTGGCTCCTTCCACTGACAAACCAGCTCCTCCAGATCCTCTGTCGTTAGCCATTTCATGTCAGAATATCTCTGGGCGCCCTCATTCCTCCTCCACGAAGTAAGACACAAACGGAATTGCCCGAAAGGGAGGAAGCCCTCTGAGTCCGGCAGAGAGGCAGTCTCTCCCCCTCAGCATTCCCCCATGGCTGAGCCCAGGGCATGGGACCGAGAGAGGGAGAAAGACAGCCGTGACCCCGAGCTTTTCCACAATGTAGTATAGGCCTCACCCTCAAGCTCACGTCAATCGCCTAGAGAAAACAGCAGGCCTCGGTCTGCTTTCCTGTGGCTAGGAAACTTGGCTTTCATTCCTTAGGTGGCACACTGGCTCAGGACTGCCCTGCCCGAAGCACTCACGGGGTGCAGCCCTATTTGTTGAGATCAGCCCTTCTGGCTCTCTCTCGGATGAAGCAACTGGAAAAGAGCCGTTCGTAATCTTCGGACCGTGGGAGCTCGCCCCAGTCTACACCAGAACAGCACTCTGAGGAGCTGCTGACGTTTGGTAGCAAAATCTCCTCTTCTGAAGAGAAACATTTCGCTGTCAGTGGGTTCCATCAGCCTTGCCATATTTTCTCAGCTGGCTATGATGGAGGGCAGTCAGTGGGCAGACTCACCTGAGGCCCTCCTTCCCAGACTGTGATACAGACAGACCCGCCGCCTGCTTCAGCCCAAAGGGACGGCTTACGGTGAGGCAAAAACCCTGTGTTGGAAAGTTCCTGCCTAACCCTCGCCCAAGCACAAGCAAATCGGTCATCGGCCAAAGACTTTCCCCACAAGTTGAACATGTTTGCTCCCCTCTAGCCTCCGAAGGCCGAGTTTACCTAGCTAGGACTCACACTGCAGGAAGGGTACTCAGGGTGCTGGTGACTGCAAGTTGTTTCACCAGGCAGCCCACATCGGGTACAGCCACTTGGATTTTCCAGGGGCACAGCGCAAAGGGTGTCAGCTAACGCGCCTCCAGCCTGGGAGGGGCCACATACACTCGCTGAATGGGAAACAAGCCCATGCCTTCAGTGTGAAAGGCCGCTATGCCTCTTTGCTTCGGCAGCCCAGGGATAGCGTCAGCTCTGAAATGCCTCCAAAGGAGCAGACTCAGAGACCCTTTGAACCGCAGAGCAGGTGCGGCCCAGAACAAGGACTGCTCTTGGGCTGAGAACACCCACTGCCCAGCGCCTCTTTTGGCTACACACGTGTAGTGGGAGGGTGTTGAATTCTGCTGCGTGATAACTTCTCCGGGCCACGTGGTGTGAGCGCAGGTAGAGTGGCCCTCCATCTCCTCCCAGTTTCCTGCCTAAGTTGTACAAGGCAAACTCCCTGCTTGAATCCCCGGGTGGGGTACGTACCCTCCAGAGAAAGGTGGATGCTTGGGACCCAGGGCTAGTCTCTATGTCGATGTTCTGTGCATCAGCTTCGCAGCTGTTCTCTCTAAGCGGGTCCCAAAGGCTTTTTGGAAGACTTTCCTTCGAGGGTCAGAAAGAGGAAATGAGCCGACAGGCCCACGGGGATGCCAGTTCTCTCCAGCCACAACGCTAGCAGCCTCAGACACGCGGGTTCTCTTTGGGACATGAAAGAACCCTATGCTTGGAAGCTTCTTCCATCCAGTTTGAGAGCCGCACTTCCACTGCCTCCTAGGATTCCAGGTGTTGCCTTGCCGTCACAATTTCCAATTCTTAGGCCTATGACGGCAGAGTGTCTGGCAGTTCTCAGAGAGACCTTAGGAATGCAGGCTTTTTGGCTCCTTCCACTGACAAACCAGCTCCTCCAGATCCTCTGTCGATAGGCATTTCATGTCAGAATATCTCTGGGCGCCCTCATTCCTCCTCCACGAAGTAAGACACAAACGGAATTGCCCGAAAGGGAGGAAGCCCTCTGAGTCCGGCAGAGAGGCAGTCTCTCCCCCTCAGCATTCCCCCATGGCTGAGCCCAGGGCATGGGACCGAGAGAGGGAGAAAGACAGCCGTGACCCCGAGCTTTTCCACAATGTAGTATAGGCCTCACCCTCAAGCTCACGTCAATCGCCTAGAGAAAACAGCAGGCCTCGGTCTGCTTTCCTGTGGCTAGGAAACTTGGCTTTCATTCCTTAGGTGGCACACTGGCTCAGGACTGCCCTGCCCGAAGCACTCACGGGGTGCAGCCCTATTTGTTGAGATCAGCCCTTCTGGCTCTCTCTCGGATGAAGCAACTGGAAAAGAGCCGTTCGTAATCTTCGGACCGTGGGAGCTCGCCCCAGTCTACACCAGAACAGCACTCTGAGGAGCTGCTGACGTTTGGTAGCAAAATCTCCTCTTCTGAAGAGAAACATTTCGCTGTCAGTGGGTTCCATCAGCCTTGCCATATTTTCTCAGCTGGCTATGATGGAGGGCAGTCAGTGGGCAGACTCACCTGAGGCCCTCCTTCCCAGACTGTGATACAGACAGACCCGCCGCCTGCTTCAGCCCAAAGGGACGGCTTACGGTGAGGCAAAAACCCTGTGTTGGAAAGTTCCTGCCTAACCCTCGCCCAAGCACAAGCATATTGGTCATCGGCCAAAGACTTTCCCCACAAGTTGAACATGTTTGCTCCCCTCTAGCCTCCGAAGGCCGAGTTTACCTAGCTAGGACTCACACTGCAGGAAGGGTACTCAGGGTGCTGGTGACTGCAAGTTGTTTCACCAGGCAGCCCACATCGGGTACAGCCACTTGCATTTTCCAGGGGCACAGCGCAAAGGGTGTCAGCTAACGCGCCTCCAGCCTGGGAGGGCCCACATACACTCTCTGAATGGGAAACAAGCCCATGCCTTCAGTGTGAAAGGCCGCTATGCCTCCTTGCTTCGGCAGCCCAGGGATAGCGTCAGCTCTGAAATGCCTCCAAAGGAGCAGACTCAGAGACCCTTTGAACCGCAGAGCAGGTGCGGCCCAGAACAAGGACTGCTCTTGGGCTGAGAACACCCACTGCCCAGCGCCTCTTTTGGCTACACACGTGTAGTGGGAGGGTGTTGAATTCTGCTGCGTGATAACTTCTCCGGGCCACGTGGTGTGAGCGCAGGTAGAGTGGCCCTCCATCTCCTCCCAGTTTCCTGCCTAAGTTGTACAAGGCAAACTCCCTGCTTGAATCCCCGGGTGGGGTACGTACCCTCCAGAGAAAGGTGGATGCTTGGGACCCAGGGCTAGTCTCTATGTCGATGTTCTGTGCATCAGCTTCGCAGCTGTTCTCTCTAAGCGGGTCCCAAAGGCTTTTTGGAAGACTTTCCTTCGAGGGTCAGAAAGAGGAAATGAGCCGACAGGCCCACGGGGATGCCAGTTCTCTCCAGCCACAACGCTAGCAGCCTCAGACACGCGGGTTCTCTTTGGGACATGAAAGAACCCTATGCTTGGAAGCTTCTTCCATCCAGTTTGAGAGCCGCACTTCCACTGCCTCCTAGGATTCCAGGTGTTGCCTTGCCGTCACAATTTCCAATTCTTAGGCCTATGACGGCAGAGTGTCTGGCAGTTCTCAGAGAGACCTTAGGAATGCAGGCTTTTTGGCTCCTTCCACTGACAAACCAGCTCCTCCAGATCCTCTGTCGATAGGCATTTCATGTCAGAATATCTCTGGGCGCCCTCATTCCTCCTCCACGAAGTAAGACACAAACGGAATTGCCCGAAAGGGAGGAAGCCCTCTGAGTCCGGCAGAGAGGCAGTCTCTCCCCCTCAGCATTCCCCCATGGCTGAGCCCAGGGCATGGGACCGAGAGAGGGAGAAAGACAGCCGTGACCCCGAGCTTTTCCACAATGTAGTATAGGCCTCACCCTCAAGCTCACGTCAATCGCCTAGAGAAAACAGCAGGCCTCGGTCTGCTTTCCTGTGGCTAGGAAACTTGGCTTTCATTCCTTAGGTGGCACACTGGCTCAGGACTGCCCTGCCCGAAGCACTCACGGGGTGCAGCCCTATTTGTTGAGATCAGCCCTTCTGGCTCTCTCTCGGATGAAGCAACTGGAAAAGAGCCGTTCGTAATCTTCGGACCGTGGGAGCTCGCCCCAGTCTACACCAGAACAGCACTCTGAGGAGCTGCTGACGTTTGGTAGCAAAATCTCCTCTTCTGAAGAGAAACATTTCGCTGTCAGTGGGTTCCATCAGCCTTGCCATATTTTCTCAGCTGGCTATGATGGAGGGCAGTCAGTGGGCAGACTCACCTGAGGCCCTCCTTCCCAGACTGTGATACAGACAGACCCGCCGCCTGCTTCAGCCCAAAGGGACGGCTTACGGTGAGGCAAAAACCCTGTGTTGGAAAGTTCCTGCCTAACCCTCGCCCAAGCACAAGCATATTGGTCATCGGCCAAAGACTTTCCCCACAAGTTGAACATGTTTGCTCCCCTCTAGCCTCCGAAGGCCGAGTTTACCTAGCTAGGACTCACACTGCAGGAAGGGTACTCAGGGTGCTGGTGACTGCAAGTTGTTTCACCAGGCAGCCCACATCGGGTACAGCCACTTGCATTTTCCAGGGGCACAGCGCAAAGGGTGTCAGCTAACGCGCCTCCAGCCTGGGAGGGCCCACATACACTCTCTGAATGGGAAACAAGCCCATGCCTTCAGTGTGAAAGGCCGCTATGCCTCCTTGCTTCGGCAGCCCAGGGATAGCGTCAGCTCTGAAATGCCTCCAAAGGAGCAGACTCAGAGACCCTTTGAACCGCAGAGCAGGTGCGGCCCAGAACAAGGACTGCTCTTGGGCTGAGAACACCCACTGCCCAGCGCCTCTTTTGGCTACACACGTGTAGTGGGAGGGTGTTGAATTCTGCTGCGTGATAACTTCTCCGGGCCACGTGGTGTGAGCGCAGGTAGAGTGGCCCTCCATCTCCTCCCAGTTTCCTGCCTAAGTTGTACAAGGCAAACTCCCTGCTTGAATCCCCGGGTGGGGTACGTACCCTCCAGAGAAAGGTGGATGCTTGGGACCCAGGGCTAGTCTCTATGTCGATGTTCTGTGCATCAGCTTCGCAGCTGTTCTCTCTAAGCGGGTCCCAAAGGCTTTTTGGAAGACTTTCCTTCGAGGGTCAGAAAGAGGAAATGAGCCGACAGGCCCACGGGGATGCCAGTTCTCTCCAGCCACAACGCTAGCAGCCTCAGACACGCGGGTTCTCTTTGGGACATGAAAGAACACTATGCTTGGAAGCTTCTTCCATCCAGTTTGAGAGCCGCACTTCCACTGCCTCCTAGGATTCCAGGTGTTGCCTTGCCGTCACAATTTCCAATTCTTAGGCCTATGACGGCAGAGTGTCTGGCAGTTCTCAGAGAGACCTTAGGAATGCAGGCTTTTTGGCTCCTTCCACTGACAAACCAGCTCCTCCAGATCCTCTGTCGTTAGCCATTTCATGTCAGAATATCTCTGGGCGCCCTCATTCCTCCTCCACGAAGTAAGACACAAACGGAATTGCCCGAAAGGGAGGAAGCCCTCTGAGTCCGGCAGAGAGGCAGTCTCTCCCCCTCAGCATTCCCCCATGGCTGAGCCCAGGGCATGGGACCGAGAGAGGGAGAAAGACAGCCGTGACCCCGAGCTTTTCCACAATGTAGTATAGGCCTCACCCTCAAGCTCACGTCAATCGCCTAGAGAAAACAGCAGGCCTCGGTCTGCTTTCCTGTGGCTAGGAAACTTGGCTTTCATTCCTTAGGTGGCACACTGGCTCAGGACTGCCCTGCCCGAAGCACTCACGGGGTGCAGCCCTATTTGTTGAGATCAGCCCTTCTGGCTCTCTCTCGGATGAAGCAACTGGAAAAGAGCCGTTCGTAATCTTCGGACCGTGGGAGCTCGCCCCAGTCTACACCAGAACAGCACTCTGAGGAGCTGCTGACGTTTGGTAGCAAAATCTCCTCTTCTGAAGAGAAACATTTCGCTGTCAGTGGGTTCCATCAGCCTTGCCATATTTTCTCAGCTGGCTATGATGGAGGGCAGTCAGTGGGCAGACTCACCTGAGGCCCTCCTTCCCAGACTGTGATACAGACAGACCCGCCGCCTGCTTCAGCCCAAAGGGACGGCTTACGGTGAGGCAAAAACCCTGTGTTGGAAAGTTCCTGCCTAACCCTCGCCCAAGCACAAGCAAATCGGTCATCGGTCAAAGACTTTCCCCACAAGTTGAACATGTTTGCTCCCCTCTAGCCTCCGAAGGCCGAGTTTACCTAGCTAGGACTCACACTGCAGGAAGGGTACTCAGGGTGCTGGTGACTGCAAGTTGTTTCACCAGGCAGCCCACATCGGGTACAGCCACTTGGATTTTCCAGGGGCACAGCGCAAAGGGTGTCAGCTAACGCGCCTCCAGCCTGGGAGGGGCCACATACACTCTCTGAATGGGAAACAAGCCCATGCCTTCAGTGTGAAAGGCCGCTATGCCTCTTTGCTTCGGCAGCCCAGGGATAGCGTCAGCTCTGAAATGCCTCCAAAGGAGCAGACTCAGAGACCCTTTGAACCGCAGAGCAGGTGCGGCCCAGAACAAGGACTGCTCTTGGCCTGAGAACACCCACTGCCCAGCGCCTCTTTTGGCTACACACGTGTAGTGGGAGGGTGTTGAATTCTGCTGCGTGATAACTTCTCCGGGCCACGTGGTGTGAGCGCAGGTAGAGTGGCCCTCCATCTCCTCCCAGTTTCCTGCCTAAGTTGTACAAGGCAAACTCCCTGCTTGAATCCCCGGGTGGGGTACGTACCCTCCAGAGAAAGGTGGATGCTTGGGACCCAGGGCTAGTCTCTATGTCGATGTTCTGTGCATCAGCTTCGCAGCTGTTCTCTCTAAGCGGGTCCCAAAGGCTTTTTGGAAGACTTTCCTTCGAGGGTCAGAAAGAGGAAATGAGCCGACAGGCCCACGGGGATGCCAGTTCTCTCCAGCCACAACGCTAGCAGCCTCAGACACGCGGGTTCTCTTTGGGACATGAAAGAACCCTATGCTTGGAAGCTTCTTCCATCCAGTTTGAGAGCCGCACTTCCACTGCCTCCTAGGATTCCAGGTGTTGCCTTGCCGTCACAATTTCCAATTCTTAGGCCTATGACGGCAGAGTGTCTGGCAGTTCTCAGAGAGACCTTAGGAATGCAGGCTTTTTGGCTCCTTCCACTGACAAACCAGCTCCTCCAGATCCTCTGTCGATAGGCATTTCATGTCAGAATATCTCTGGGCGCCCTCATTCCTCCTCCACGAAGTAAGACACAAACGGAATTGCCCGAAAGGGAGGAAGCCCTCTGAGTCCGGCAGAGAGGCAGTCTCTCCCCCTCAGCATTCCCCCATGGCTGAGCCCAGGGCATGGGACCGAGAGAGGGAGAAAGACAGCCGTGACCCCGAGCTTTTCCACAATGTAGTATAGGCCTCACCCTCAAGCTCACGTCAATCGCCTAGAGAAAACAGCAGGCCTCGGTCTGCTTTCCTGTGGCTAGGAAACTTGGCTTTCATTCCTTAGGTGGCACACTGGCTCAGGACTGCCCTGCCCGAAGCACTCACGGGGTGCAGCCCTATTTGTTGAGATCAGCCCTTCTGGCTCTCTCTCGGATGAAGCAACTGGAAAAGAGCCGTTCGTAATCTTCGGACCGTGGGAGCTCGCCCCAGTCTACACCAGAACAGCACTCTGAGGAGCTGCTGACGTTTGGTAGCAAAATCTCCTCTTCTGAAGAGAAACATTTCGCTGTCAGTGGGTTCCATCAGCCTTGCCATATTTTCTCAGCTGGCTATGATGGAGGGCAGTCAGTGGGCAGACTCACCTGAGGCCCTCCTTCCCAGACTGTGATACAGACAGACCCGCCGCCTGCTTCAGCCCAAAGGGACGGCTTACTGTGAGGCAAAAACCCTGTGTTGGAAAGTTCCTGCCTAACCCTCGCCCAAGCACAAGCATATTGGTCATCGGCCAAAGACTTTCCCCACAAGTTGAACATGTTTGCTCCCCTCTAGCCTCCGAAGGCCGAGTTTACCTAGCTAGGACTCACACTGCAGGAAGGGTACTCAGGGTGCTGGTGACTGCAAGTTGTTTCACCAGGCAGCCCACATCGGGTACAGCCACTTGCATTTTCCAGGGGCACAGCGCAAAGGGTGTCAGCTAACGCGCCTCCAGCCTGGGAGGGCCCACATACACTCTCTGAATGGGAAACAAGCCCATGCCTTCAGTGTGAAAGGCCGCTATGCCTCCTTGCTTCGGCAGCCCAGGGATAGCGTCAGCTCTGAAATGCCTCCAAAGGAGCAGACTCAGAGACCCTTTGAACCGCAGAGCAGGTGCGGCCCAGAACAAGGACTGCTCTTGGGCTGAGAACACCCACTGCCCAGCGCCTCTTTTGGCTACACACGTGTAGTGGGAGGGTGTTGAATTCTGCTGCGTGATAACTTCTCCGGGCCACGTGGTGTGAGCGCAGGTAGAGTGGCCCTCCATCTCCTCCCAGTTTCCTGCCTAAGTTGTACAAGGCAAACTCCCTGCTTGAATCCCCGGGTGGGGTACGTACCCTCCAGAGAAAGGTGGATGCTTGGGACCCAGGGCTAGTCTCTATGTCGATGTTCTGTGCATCAGCTTCGCAGCTGTTCTCTCTAAGCGGGTCCCAAAGGCTTTTTGGAAGACTTTCCTTCGAGGGTCAGAAAGAGGAAATGAGCCGACAGGCCCACGGGGATGCCAGTTCTCTCCAGCCACAACGCTAGCAGCCTCAGACACGCGGGTTCTCTTTGGGACATGAAAGAACACTATGCTTGGAAGCTTCTTCCATCCAGTTTGAGAGCCGCACTTCCACTGCCTCCTAGGATTCCAGGTGTTGCCTTGCCGTCACAATTTCCAATTCTTAGGCCTATGACGGCAGAGTGTCTGGCAGTTCTCAGAGAGACCTTAGGAATGCAGGCTTTTTGGCTCCTTCCACTGACAAACCAGCTCCTCCAGATCCTCTGTCGATAGGCATTTCATGTCAGAATATCTCTGGGCGCCCTCATTCCTCCTCCACGAAGTAAGACACAAACGGAATTGCCCGAAAGGGAGGAAGCCCTCTGAGTCCGGCAGAGAGGCAGTCTCTCCCCCTCAGCATTCCCCCATGGCTGAGCCCAGGGCATGGGACCGAGAGAGGGAGAAAGACAGCCGTGACCCCGAGCTTTTCCACAATGTAGTATAGGCCTCACCCTCAAGCTCACGTCAATCGCCTAGAGAAAACAGCAGGCCTCGGTCTGCTTTCCTGTGGCTAGGAAACTTGGCTTTCATTCCTTAGGTGGCACACTGGCTCAGGACTGCCCTGCCCGAAGCACTCACGGGGTGCAGCCCTATTTGTTGAGATCAGCCCTTCTGGCTCTCTCTCGGATGAAGCAACTGGAAAAGAGCCGTTCGTAATCTTCGGACCGTGGGAGCTCGCCCCAGTCTACACCAGAACAGCACTCTGAGGAGCTGCTGACGTTTGGTAGCAAAATCTCCTCTTCTGAAGAGAAACATTTCGCTGTCAGTGGGTTCCATCAGCCTTGCCATATTTTCTCAGCTGGCTATGATGGAGGGCAGTCAGTGGGCAGACTCACCTGAGGCCCTCCTTCCCAGACTGTGATACAGACAGACCCGCCGCCTGCTTCAGCCCAAAGGGACGGCTTACGGTGAGGCAAAAACCCTGTGTTGGAAAGTTCCTGCCTAACCCTCGCCCAAGCACAAGCATATTGGTCATCGGCCAAAGACTTTCCCCACAAGTTGAACATGTTTGCTCCCCTCTAGCCTCCGAAGGCCGAGTTTACCTAGCTAGGACTCACACTGCAGGAAGGGTACTCAGGGTGCTGGTGACTGCAAGTTGTTTCACCAGGCAGCCCACATCGGGTACAGCCACTTGCATTTTCCAGGGGCACAGCGCAAAGGGTGTCAGCTAACGCGCCTCCAGCCTGGGAGGGCCCACATACACTCGCTGAATGGGAAACAAGCCCATGCCTTCAGTGTGAAAGGCCGCTATGCCTCCTTGCTTCGGCAGCCCAGGGATAGCGTCAGCTCTGAAATGCCTCCAAAGGAGCAGACTCAGAGACCCTTGGAACCGCAGAGCAGGTGCGGCCCAGAACAAGGACTGCTCTTGGCCTGAGAACACCCACTGCCCAGCGCCTCTTTTGGCTACACACGTGTAGTGGGAGGGTGTTGAATTCTGCTGCGTGATAACTTCTCCGGGCCACGTGGTGTGAGCGCAGGTAGAGTGGCCCTCCATCTCCTCCCAGTTTCCTGCCTAAGTTGTACAAGGCAAACTCCCTGCTTGAATCCCCGGGTGGGGTACGTACCCTCCAGAGAAAGGTGGATGCTTGGGACCCAGGGCTAGTCTCTATGTCGATGTTCTGTGCATCAGCTTCGCAGCTGTTCTCTCTAAGCGGGTCCCAAAGGCTTTTTGGAAGACTTTCCTTCGAGGGTCAGAAAGAGGAAATGAGCCGACAGGCCCACGGGGATGCCAGTTCTCTCCAGCCACAAGGCTAGCAGCCTCAGCCACGCGGGTTCTCTTTGGGACATGAAAGAACCCTATGCTTGGAAGCTTCTTCCATCCAGTTTGAGAGCCGCACTTCCACTGCCTCCTAGGATTCCAGGTGTTGCCTTGCCGTCACAATTTCCAATTCTTAGGCCTATGACGGCAGAGTGTCTGGCAGTTCTCAGAGAGACCTTAGGAATGCAGGCTTTTTGACTCCTTCCAATGACAAACCAGCTCCTCCAGATCCTCTGTCGATAGGCATTTCATGTCAGAATATCTCTGGGCGCCCTCATTCCTCCTCCACGAAGTAAGACACAAACGGAATTGCCCGAAAGGGAGGAAGCCCTCTGAGTCCGGCAGAGAGGCAGTCTCTCCCCCTCAGCATTCCCCCATGGCTGAGCCCAGGGCATGGGACCGAGAGAGGGAGAAAGACAGCCGTGACCCCGAGCTTTTCCACAATGTAGTATAGGCCTCACCCTCAAGCTCACGTCAATCGCCTAGAGAAAACAGCAGGCCTCGGTCTGCTTTCCTGTGGCTAGGAAACTTGGCTTTCATTCCTTAGGTGGCACACTGGCTCAGGACTGCCCTGCCCGAAGCACTCACGGGGTGCAGCCCTATTTGTTGAGATCAGCCCTTCTGGCTCTCTCTCGGATGAAGCAACTGGAAAAGAGCCGTTCGTAATCTTCGGACCGTGGGAGCTCGCCCCAGTCTACACCAGAACAGCACTCTGAGGAGCTGCTGACGTTTGGTAGCAAAATCTCCTCTTCTGAAGAGAAACATTTCGCTGTCAGTGGGTTCCATCAGCCTTGCCATATTTTCTCAGCTGGCTATGATGGAGGGCAGTCAGTGGGCAGACTCACCTGAGGCCCTCCTTCCCAGACTGTGATACAGACAGACCCGCCGCCTGCTTCAGCCCAAAGGGACGGCTTACGGTGAGGCAAAAACCCTGTGTTGGAAAGTTCCTGCCTAACCCTCGCCCAAGCACAAGCATATTGGTCATCGGCCAAAGACTTTCCCCACAAGTTGAACATGTTTGCTCCCCTCTAGCCTCCGAAGGCCGAGTTTACCTAGCTAGGACTCACACTGCAGGAAGGGTACTCAGGGTGCTGGTGACTGCAAGTTGTTTCACCAGGCAGCCCACATCGGGTACAGCCACTTGCATTTTCCAGGGGCACAGCGCAAAGGGTGTCAGCTAACGCGCCTCCAGCCTGGGAGGGCCCACATACACTCGCTGAATGGGAAACAAGCCCATGCCTTCAGTGTGAAAGGCCGCTATGCCTCCTTGCTTCGGCAGCCCAGGGATAGCGTCAGCTCTGAAATGCCTCCAAAGGAGCAGACTCAGAGACCCTTGGAACCGCAGAGCAGGTGCGGCCCAGAACAAGGACTGCTCTTGGGCTGAGAACACCCACTGCCCAGCGCCTCTTTTGGCTACACCCGTGTAGTCGGAGGGTGTTGAATTCTGCTGCGTGATAACTTCTCCGGGCCACGTGGTGTGAGCGCAGGTAGAGTGGCCCTCCATCTCCTCCCAGTTTCCTGCCTAAGTTGTACAAGGCAAACTCCCTGCTTGAATCCCCGCGTGGGGTACGTTCCCTCCAGAGAAAGGTGGATGCTTGGGACCCAGGGCTAGTCTCTATGTCGATGTTCTGTGCATCAGCTTCGCAGCTGTTCTCTCTAAGCGGGTCCCAAAGGCTTTTTGGAAGACTTTCCTTCGAGGGTCAGAAAGAGGAAATGAGCCGACAGGCCCACGGGGATGCCAGTTCTCTCCAGCCACAACGCTAGCAGCCTCAGACACGCGGGTTCTCTTTGGGACATGAAAGAACACTATGCTTGGAAGCTTCTTCCATCCAGTTTGAGAGCCGCACTTCCACTGCCTCCTAGGATTCCAGGTGTTGCCTTGCCGTCACAATTTCCAATTCTTAGGCCTATGACGGCAGAGTGTCTGGCAGTTCTCAGAGAGACCTTAGGAATGCAGGCTTTTTGACTCCTTCCACTGACAAACCAGCTCCTCCAGATCCTCTGTCGATAGGCATTTCATGTCAGAATATCTCTGGGCGCCCTCATTCCTCCTCCACGAAGTAAGACACAAACGGAATTGCCCGAAAGGGAGGAAGCCCTCTGAGTCCGGCAGAGAGGCAGTCTCTCCCCCTCAGCATTCCCCCATGGCTGAGCCCAGGGCATGGGACCGAGAGAGGGAGAAAGACAGCCGTGACCCCGAGCTTTTCCACAATGTAGTATAGGCCTCACCCTCAAGCTCACGTCAATCGCCTAGAGAAAACAGCAGGCCTCGGTCTGCTTTCCTGTGGCTAGGAAACTTGGCTTTCATTCCTTAGGTGGCACACTGGCTCAGGACTGCCCTGCCCGAAGCACTCACGGGGTGCAGCCCTATTTGTTGAGATCAGCCCTTCTGGCTCTCTCTCGGATGAAGCAACTGGAAAAGAGCCGTTCGTAATCTTCGGACCGTGGGAGCTCGCCCCAGTCTACACCAGAACAGCACTCTGAGGAGCTGCTGACGTTTGGTAGCAAACTCTCCTCTTCTGAAGAGAAACATTTCGCTGTCAGTGGGTTCCATCAGCCTTGCCATATTTTCTCAGCTGGCTATGATGGAGGGCAGTCAGTGGGCAGACTCACCTGAGGCCCTCCTTCCCAGACTGTGATACAGACAGACCCGCCGCCTGCTTCAGCCCAAAGGGACGGCTTACGGTGAGGCAAAAACCCTGTGTTGGAAAGTTCCTGCCTAACCCTCGCCCAAGCACAAGCATATTGGTCATCGGCCAAAGACTTTCCCCACAAGTTGAACATGTTTGCTCCCCTCTAGCCTCCGAAGGCCGAGTTTACCTAGCTAGGACTCACACTGCAGGAAGGGTACTCAGGGTGCTGGTGACTGCAAGTTGTTTCACCAGGCAGCCCACATCGGGTACAGCCACTTGGATTTTCCAGGGGCACAGCGCAAAGGGTGTCAGCTAACGCGCCTCCAGCCTGGGAGGGGCCACATACACTCGCTGAATGGGAAACAAGCCCATGCCTTCAGTGTGAAAGGCCGCTATGCCTCTTTGCTTCGGCAGCCCAGGGATAGCGTCAGCTCTGAAATGCCTCCAAAGGAGCAGACTCAGAGACCCTTTGAACCGCAGAGCAGGTGCGGCCCAGAACAAGGACTGCTCTTGGGCTGAGAACACCCACTGCCCAGCGCCTCTTTTGGCTACACACGTGTAGTGCGAGGGTGTTGAATTCTGCTGCGTGATAACTTCTCCGGGCCACGTGGTGTGAGCGCAGGTAGAGTGGCCCTCCATCTCCTCCCAGTTTCCTGCCTAAGTTGTACAAGGCAAACTCCCTGCTTGAATCCCCGGGTGGGGTACGTACCCTCCAGAGAAAGGTGGATGCTTGGGACCCAGGGCTAGTCTCTATGTCGATGTTCTGTGCATCAGCTTCGCAGCTGTTCTCTCTAAGCGGGTCCCAAAGGCTTTTTGGAAGACTTTCCTTCGAGGGTCAGAAAGAGGAAATGAGCCGACAGGCCCACGGGGATGCCAGTTCTCTCCAGCCACAACGCTAGCAGCCTCAGCCACGCGGGTTCTCTTTGGGACATGAAAGAACCCTATGCTTGGAAGCTTCTTCCATCCAGTTTGAGAGCCGCACTTCCACTGCCTCCTAGGATTCCAGGTGTTGCCTTGCCGTCACAATTTCCAATTCTTAGGCCTATGACGGCAGAGTGTCTGGCAGTTCTCAGAGAGACCTTAGGAATGCAGGCTTTTTGGCTCCTTCCACTGACAAACCAGCTCCTCCAGATCCTCTGTCGATAGGCATTTCATGTCAGAATATCTCTGGGCGCCCTCATTCCTCCTCCACGAAGTAAGACACAAACGGAATTGCCCGAAAGGGAGGAAGCCCTCTGAGTCCGGCAGAGAGGCAGTCTCTCCCCCTCAGCATTCCCCCATGGCTGAGCCCAGGGCATGGGACCGAGAGAGGGAGAAAGACAGCCGTGACCCCGAGCTTTTCCACAATGTAGTATAGGCCTCACCCTCAAGCTCACGTCAATCGCCTAGAGAAAACAGCAGGCCTCGGTCTGCTTTCCTGTGGCTAGGAAACTTGGCTTTCATTCCTTAGGTGGCACACTGGCTCAGGACTGCCCTGCCCGAAGCACTCACGGGGTGCAGCCCTATTTGTTGAGATCAGCCCTTCTGGCTCTCTCTCGGATGAAGCAACTGGAAAAGAGCCGTTCGTAATCTTCGGACCGTGGGAGCTCGCCCCAGTCTACACCAGAACAGCACTCTGAGGAGCTGCTGACGTTTGGTAGCAAAATCTCCTCTTCTGAAGAGAAACATTTCGCTGTCAGTGGGTTCCATCAGCCTTGCCATATTTTCTCAGCTGGCTATGATGGAGGGCAGTCAGTGGGCAGACTCACCTGAGGCCCTCCTTCCCAGACTGTGATACAGACAGACCCGCCGCCTGCTTCAGCCCAAAGGGACGGCTTACGGTGAGGCAAAAACCCTGTGTTGGAAAGTTCCTGCCTAACCCTCGCCCAAGCACAAGCATATTGGTCATCGGCCAAAGACTTTCCCCACAAGTTGAACATGTTTGCTCCCCTCTAGCCTCCGAAGGCCGAGTTTACCTAGCTAGGACTCACACTGCAGGAAGGGTACTCAGGGTGCTGGTGACTGCAAGTTGTTTCACCAGGCAGCCCACATCGGGTACAGCCACTTGCATTTTCCAGGTGCACAGCGCAAAGGGTGTCAGCTAACGCGCCTCCAGCCTGGGAGGGCCCACATACACTCTCTGAATGGGAAACAAGCCCATGCCTTCAGTGTGAAAGGCCGCTATGCCTCCTTGCTTCGGCAGCCCAGGGATAGCGTCAGCTCTGAAATGCCTCCAAAGGAGCAGACTCAGAGACCCTTTGAACCGCAGAGCAGGTGCGGCCCAGAACAAGGACTGCTCTTGGGCTGAGAACACCCACTGCCCAGCGCCTCTTTTGGCTACACACGTGTAGTGGGAGGGTGTTGAATTCTGCTGCGTGATAACTTCTCCGGGCCACGTGGTGTGAGCGCAGGTAGAGTGGCCCTCCATCTCCTCCCAGTTTCCTGCCTAAGTTGTACAAGGCAAACTCCCTGCTTGAATCCCCGGGTGGGGTACGTACCCTCCAGAGAAAGGTGGATGCTTGGGACCCAGGGCTAGTCTCTATGTCGATGTTCTGTGCATCAGCTTCGCAGCTGTTCTCTCTAAGCGGGTCCCAAAGGCTTTTTGGAAGACTTTCCTTCGAGGGTCAGAAAGAGGAAATGAGCCGACAGGCCCACGGGGATGCCAGTTCTCTCCAGCCACAAGGCTAGCAGCCTCAGACACGCGGGTTCTCTTTGGGACATGAAAGAACCCTATGCTTGGAAGCTTCTTCCATCCAGTTTGAGAGCCGCACTTCCACTGCCTCCTAGGATTCCAGGTGTTGCCTTGCCGTCACAATTTCCAATTCTTAGGCCTATGACGGCAGAGTGTCTGGCAGTTCTCAGAGAGACCTTAGGAATGCAGGCTTTTTGGCTCCTTCCACTGACAAACCAGCTCCTCCAGATCCTCTGTCGATAGGCATTTCATGTCAGAATATCTCTGGGCGCCCTCATTCCTCCTCCACGAAGTAAGACACAAACGGAATTGCCCGAAAGGGAGGAAGCCCTCTGAGTCCGGCAGAGAGGCAGTCTCTCCCCCTCAGCATTCCCCCATGGCTGAGCCCAGGGCATGGGACCGAGAGAGGGAGAAAGACAGCCGTGACCCCGAGCTTTTCCACAATGTAGTATAGGCCTCACCCTCAAGCTCACGTCAATCGCCTAGAGAAAACAGCAGGCCTCGGTCTGCTTTCCTGTGGCTAGGAAACTTGGCTTTCATTCCTTAGGTGGCACACTGGCTCAGGACTGCCCTGCCCGAAGCACTCACGGGGTGCAGCCCTATTTGTTGAGATCAGCCCTTCTGGCTCTCTCTCGGATGAAGCAACTGGAAAAGAGCCGTTCGTAATCTTCGGACCGTGGGAGCTCGCCCCAGTCTACACCAGAACAGCACTCTGAGGAGCTGCTGACGTTTGGTAGCAAAATCTCCTCTTCTGAAGAGAAACATTTCGCTGTCAGTGGGTTCCATCAGCCTTGCCATATTTTCTCAGCTGGCTATGATGGAGGGCAGTCAGTGGGCAGACTCACCTGAGGCCCTCCTTCCCAGACTGTGATACAGACAGACCCGCCGCCTGCTTCAGCCCAAAGGGACGGCTTACGGTGAGGCAAAAACCCTGTGTTGGAAAGTTCCTGCCTAACCCTCGCCCAAGCACAAGCAAATCGGTCATCGGTCAAAGACTTTCCCCACAAGTTGAACATGTTTGCTCCCCTCTAGCCTCCGAAGGCCGAGTTTACCTAGCTAGGACTCACACTGCAGGAAGGGTACTCAGGGTGCTGGTGACTGCAAGTTGTTTCACCAGGCAGCCCACATCGGGTACAGCCACTTGGATTTTCCAGGTGCACAGCGCAAAGGGTGTCAGCTAACGCGCCTCCAGCCTGGGAGGGCCCACATACACTCTCTGAATGGGAAACAAGCCCATGCCTTCAGTGTGAAAGGCCGCTATGCCTCCTTGCTTCGGCAGCCCAGGGATAGCGTCAGCTCTGAAATGCCTCCAAAGGAGCAGACTCAGAGACCCTTTGAACCGCAGAGCATGTGCGGCCCAGAACAAGGACTGCTCTTGGGCTGAGAACACCCACTGCCCAGCGCCTCTTTTGGCTACACACGTGTAGTGGGAGGGTGTTGAATTCTGCTGCGTGATAACTTCTCCGGGCCACGTGGTGTGAGCGCAGGTAGAGTGGCCCTCCATCTCCTCCCAGTTTCCTGCCTAAGTTGTACAAGGCAAACTCCCTGCTTGAATCCCCGGGTGGGGTACGTACCCTCCAGAGAAAGGTGGATGCTTGGGACCCAGGGCTAGTCTCTATGTCGATGTTCTGTGCATCAGCTTCGCAGCTGTTCTCTCTAAGCGGGTCCCAAAGGCTTTTTGGAAGACTTTCCTTCGAGGGTCAGAAAGAGGAAATGAGCCGACAGGCCCACGGGGATGCCAGTTCTCTCCAGCCACAAGGCTAGCAGCCTCAGACACGCGGGTTCTCTTTGGGACATGAAAGAACCCTATGCTTGGAAGCTTCTTCCATCCAGTTTGAGAGCCGCACTTCCACTGCCTCCTAGGATTCCAGGTGTTGCCTTGCCGTCACAATTTCCAATTCTTAGGCCTATGACGGCAGAGTGTCTGGCAGTTCTCAGAGAGACCTTAGGAATGCAGGCTTTTTGGCTCCTTCCACTGACAAACCAGCTCCTCCAGATCCTCTGTCGATAGGCATTTCATGTCAGAATATCTCTGGGCGCCCTCATTCCTCCTCCACGAAGTAAGACACAAACGGAATTGCCCGAAAGGGAGGAAGCCCTCTGAGTCCGGCAGAGAGGCAGTCTCTCCCCCTCAGCATTCCCCCATGGCTGAGCCCAGGGCATGGGACCGAGAGAGGGAGAAAGACAGCCGTGACCCCGAGCTTTTCCACAATGTAGTATAGGCCTCACCCTCAAGCTCACGTCAATCGCCTAGAGAAAACAGCAGGCCTCGGTCTGCTTTCCTGTGGCTAGGAAACTTGGCTTTCATTCCTTAGGTGGCACACTGGCTCAGGACTGCCCTGCCCGAAGCACTCACGGGGTGCAGCCCTATTTGTTGAGATCAGCCCTTCTGGCTCTCTCTCGGATGAAGCAACTGGAAAAGAGCCGTTCGTAATCTTCGGACCGTGGGAGCTCGCCCCAGTCTACACCAGAACAGCACTCTGAGGAGCTGCTGACGTTTGGTAGCAAAATCTCCTCTTCTGAAGAGAAACATTTCGCTGTCAGTGGGTTCCATCAGCCTTGCCATATTTTCTCAGCTGGCTATGATGGAGGGCAGTCAGTGGGCAGACTCACCTGAGGCCCTCCTTCCCAGACTGTGATACAGACAGACCCGCCGCCTGCTTCAGCCCAAAGGGACGGCTTACGGTGAGGCAAAAACCCTGTGTTGGAAAGTTCCTGCCTAACCCTCGCCCAAGCACAAGCAAATCGGTCATCGGTCAAAGACTTTCCCCACAAGTTGAACATGTTTGCTCCCCTCTAGCCTCCGAAGGCCGAGTTTACCTAGCTAGGACTCACACTGCAGGAAGGGTACTCAGGGTGCTGGTGACTGCAAGTTGTTTCACCAGGCAGCCCACATCGGGTACAGCCACTTGGATTTTCCAGGGGCACAGCGCAAAGGGTGTCAGCTAACGCGCCTCCAGCCTGGGAGGGGCCACATACACTCGCTGAATGGGAAACAAGCCCATGCCTTCAGTGTGAAAGGCCGCTATGCCTCTTTGCTTCGGCAGCCCAGGGATAGCGTCAGCTCTGAAATGCCTCCAAAGGAGCAGACTCAGAGACCCTTTGAACCGCAGAGCAGGTGCGGCCCAGAACAAGGACTGCTCTTGGGCTGAGAACACCCACTGCCCAGCGCCTCTTTTGGCTACACACGTGTAGTGGGAGGGTGTTGAATTCTGCTGCGTGATAACTTCTCCGGGCCACGTGGTGTGAGCGCAGGTAGAGTGGCCCTCCATCTCCTCCCAGTTTCCTGCCTAAGTTGTACAAGGCAAACTCCCTGCTTGAATCCCCGGGTGGGGTACGTACCCTCCAGAGAAAGGTGGATGCTTGGGACCCAGGGCTAGTCTCTATGTCGATGTTCTGTGCATCAGCTTCGCAGCTGTTCTCTCTAAGCGGGTCCCAAAGGCTTTTTGGAAGACTTTCCTTCGAGGGTCAGAAAGAGGAAATGAGGGCTTCCCTGGTGGCGCAGTGGTTGAGAATCTGCCTGCTAATGCAGGGGACACGGGTTCGAGCCCTGGTCTGGGAAGATCCCACATGCCGCGGAGCGGCTGGGCCCGTGAGCCACAACTGCTGAGCCTGCGCGTCTGGAGCCTGTGCCCCGCAACGGGAGCGGCCGCGATGGTGAAAGGCCCGCGCAACGCGATGAAGAGTGGTCCCCGCACCGCGATGAAGAGTGGCCCCCACTTGCCGTAACTGGAGAAAGCCCTCGCACGAACCGAAGACCCAACACAGCCAAAAATAAATAAATAAATAAATAAAATAAATAAATAAAGTAGCTATTAAAAAAAAAAAAAAAAAAAAAAAAAAAAAAAAAAAAAAAAAAAAAAAAAAAAAAAAAAAAAAGAAAGAGGAAATGAGCCGACAGGCCCACGGGGATGCCAGTTCTCTCCAGCCACAACGCTAGCAGCCTCAGACACGCGGGTTCTCTTTGGGACATGAAAGAACCCTATGCTTGGAAGCTTCTTCCATCCAGTTTGAGAGCCGCACTTCCACTGCCTCCTAGGATTCCAGGTGTTGCCTTGCCGTCACAATTTCCAATTCTTAGGCCTATGACGGCAGAGTGTCTGGCAGTTCTCAGAGAGACCTTAGGAATGCAGGCTTTTTGGCTCCTTCCACTGACAAACCAGCTCCTCCAGATCCTCTGTCGATAGGCATTTCATGTCAGAATATCTCTGGGCGCCCTCATTCCTCCTCCACGAAGTAAGACACAAACGGAATTGCCCGAAAGGGAGGAAGCCCTCTGAGTCCGGCAGAGAGGCAGTCTCTCCCCCTCAGCATTCCCCCATGGCTGAGCCCAGGGCATGGGACCGAGAGAGGGAGAAAGACAGCCGTGACCCCGAGCTTTTCCACAATGTAGTATAGGCCTCACCCTCAAGCTCACGTCAATCGCCTAGAGAAAACAGCAGGCCTCGGTCTGCTTTCCTGTGGCTAGGAAACTTGGCTTTCATTCCTTAGGTGGCACACTGGCTCAGGACT
The DNA here is from genome assembly GCF_028023285.1 of Balaenoptera ricei. NCBI lineage: Eukaryota > Metazoa > Chordata > Mammalia > Artiodactyla > Balaenopteridae > Balaenoptera > Balaenoptera ricei. The sequence continues at coordinate 95,801 of NW_026777798.1, forward strand.
GCCCTGCCCGAAGCACTCACGGGGTGCAGCCCTATTTGTTGAGATCAGCCCTTCTGGCTCTCTCTCGGATGAAGCAACTGGAAAAGAGCCGTTCGTAATCTTCGGACCGTGGGAGCTCGCCCCAGTCTACACCAGAACAGCACTCTGAGGAGCTGCTGACGTTTGGTAGCAAAATCTCCTCTTCTGAAGAGAAACATTTCGCTGTCAGTGGGTTCCATCAGCCTTGCCATATTTTCTCAGCTGGCTATGATGGAGGGCAGTCAGTGGGCAGACTCACCTGAGGCCCTCCTTCCCAGACTGTGATACAGACAGACCCGCCGCCTGCTTCAGCCCAAAGGGACGGCTTACGGTGAGGCAAAAACCCTGTGTTGGAAAGTTCCTGCCTAACCCTCGCCCAAGCACAAGCATATTGGTCATCGGCCAAAGACTTTCCCCACAAGTTGAACATGTTTGCTCCCCTCTAGCCTCCGAAGGCCGAGTTTACCTAGCTAGGACTCACACTGCAGGAAGGGTACTCAGGGTGCTGGTGACTGCAAGTTGTTTCACCAGGCAGCCCACATCGGGTACAGCCACTTGGATTTTCCAGGTGCACAGCGCAAAGGGTGTCAGCTAACGCGCCTCCAGCCTGGGAGGGCCCACATACACTCTCTGAATGGGAAACAAGCCCATGCCTTCAGTGTGAAAGGCCGCTATGCCTCCTTGCTTCGGCAGCCCAGGGATAGCGTCAGCTCTGAAATGCCTCCAAAGGAGCAGACTCAGAGACCCTTTGAACCGCAGAGCATGTGCGGCCCAGAACAAGGACTGCTCTTGGGCTGAGAACACCCACTGCCCAGCGCCTCTTTTGGCTACACACGTGTAGTGGGAGGGTGTTGAATTCTGCTGCGTGATAACTTCTCCGGGCCACGTGGTGTGAGCGCAGGTAGAGTGGCCCTCCATCTCCTCCCAGTTTCCTGCCTAAGTTGTACAAGGCAAACTCCCTGCTTGAATCCCCGGGTGGGGTACGTACCCTCCAGAGAAAGGTGGATGCTTGGGACCCAGGGCTAGTCTCTATGTCGATGTTCTGTGCATCAGCTTCGCAGCTGTTCTCTCTAAGCGGGTCCCAAAGGCTTTTTGGAAGACTTTCCTTCGAGGGTCAGAAAGAGGAAATGAGCCGACAGGCCCACGGGGATGCCAGTTCTCTCCAGCCACAACGCTAGCAGCCTCAGACACGCGGGTTCTCTTTGGGACATGAAAGAACCCTATGCTTGGAAGCTTCTTCCATCCAGTTTGAGAGCCGCACTTCCACTGCCTCCTAGGATTCCAGGTGTTGCCTTGCCGTCACAATTTCCAATTCTTAGGCCTATGACGGCAGAGTGTCTGGCAGTTCTCAGAGAGACCTTAGGAATGCAGGCTTTTTGGCTCCTTCCACTGACAAACCAGCTCCTCCAGATCCTCTGTCGATAGGCATTTCATGTCAGAATATCTCTGGGCGCCCTCATTCCTCCTCCACGAAGTAAGACACAAACGGAATTGCCCGAAAGGGAGGAAGCCCTCTGAGTCCGGCAGAGAGGCAGTCTCTCCCCCTCAGCATTCCCCCATGGCTGAGCCCAGGGCATGGGACCGAGAGAGGGAGAAAGACAGCCGTGACCCCGAGCTTTTCCACAATGTAGTATAGGCCTCACCCTCAAGCTCACGTCAATCGCCTAGAGAAAACAGCAGGCCTCGGTCTGCTTTCCTGTGGCTAGGAAACTTGGCTTTCATTCCTTAGGTGGCACACTGGCTCAGGACTGCCCTGCCCGAAGCACTCACGGGGTGCAGCCCTATTTGTTGAGATCAGCCCTTCTGGCTCTCTCTCGGATGAAGCAACTGGAAAAGAGCCGTTCGTAATCTTCGGACCGTGGGAGCTCGCCCCAGTCTACACCAGAACAGCACTCTGAGGAGCTGCTGACGTTTGGTAGCAAAATCTCCTCTTCTGAAGAGAAACATTTCGCTGTCAGTGGGTTCCATCAGCCTTGCCATATTTTCTCAGCTGGCTATGATGGAGGGCAGTCAGTGGGCAGACTCACCTGAGGCCCTCCTTCCCAGACTGTGATACAGACAGACCCGCCGCCTGCTTCAGCCCAAAGGGACGGCTTACGGTGAGGCAAAAACCCTGTGTTGGAAAGTTCCTGCCTAACCCTCGCCCAAGCACAAGCAAATCGGTCATCGGTCAAAGACTTTCCCCACAAGTTGAACATGTTTGCTCCCCTCTAGCCTCCGAAGGCCGAGTTTACCTAGCTAGGACTCACACTGCAGGAAGGGTACTCAGGGTGCTGGTGACTGCAAGTTGTTTCACCAGGCAGCCCACATCGGGTACAGCCACTTGGATTTTCCAGGGGCACAGCGCAAAGGGTGTCAGCTAACGCGCCTCCAGCCTGGGAGGGGCCACATACACTCGCTGAATGGGAAACAAGCCCATGCCTTCAGTGTGAAAGGCCGCTATGCCTCTTTGCTTCGGCAGCCCAGGGATAGCGTCAGCTCTGAAATGCCTCCAAAGGAGCAGACTCAGAGACCCTTTGAACCGCAGAGCAGGTGCGGCCCAGAACAAGGACTGCTCTTGGGCTGAGAACACCCACTGCCCAGCGCCTCTTTTGGCTACACACGTGTAGTGCGAGGGTGTTGAATTCTGCTGCGTGATAACTTCTCCGGGCCACGTGGTGTGAGCGCAGGTAGAGTGGCCCTCCATCTCCTCCCAGTTTCCTGCCTAAGTTGTACAAGGCAAACTCCCTGCTTGAATCCCCGGGTGGGGTACGTACCCTCCAGAGAAAGGTGGATGCTTGGGACCCAGGGCTAGTCTCTATGTCGATGTTCTGTGCATCAGCTTCGCAGCTGTTCTCTCTAAGCGGGTCCCAAAGGCTTTTTGGAAGACTTTCCTTCGAGGGTCAGAAAGAGGAAATGAGCCGACAGGCCCACGGGGATGCCAGTTCTCTCCAGCCACAACGCTAGCAGCCTCAGACACGCGGGTTCTCTTTGGGACATGAAAGAACACTATGCTTGGAAGCTTCTTCCATCCAGTTTGAGAGCCGCACTTCCACTGCCTCCTAGGATTCCAGGTGTTGCCTTGCCGTCACAATTTCCAATTCTTAGGCCTATGACGGCAGAGTGTCTGGCAGTTCTCAGAGAGACCTTAGGAATGCAGGCTTTTTGGCTCCTTCCACTGACAAACCAGCTCCTCCAGATCCTCTGTCGATAGGCATTTCATGTCAGAATATCTCTGGGCGCCCTCATTCCTCCTCCACGAAGTAAGACACAAACGGAATTGCCCGAAAGGGAGGAAGCCCTCTGAGTCCGGCAGAGAGGCAGTCTCTCCCCCTCAGCATTCCCCCATGGCTGAGCCCAGGGCATGGGACCGAGAGAGGGAGAAAGACAGCCGTGACCCCGAGCTTTTCCACAATGTAGTATAGGCCTCACCCTCAAGCTCACGTCAATCGCCTAGAGAAAACAGCAGGCCTCGGTCTGCTTTCCTGTGGCTAGGAAACTTGGCTTTCATTCCTTAGGTGGCACACTGGCTCAGGACTGCCCTGCCCGAAGCACTCACGGGGTGCAGCCCTATTTGTTGAGATCAGCCCTTCTGGCTCTCTCTCGGATGAAGCAACTGGAAAAGAGCCGTTCGTAATCTTCGGACCGTGGGAGCTCGCCCCAGTCTACACCAGAACAGCACTCTGAGGAGCTGCTGACGTTTGGTAGCAAAATCTCCTCTTCTGAAGAGAAACATTTCGCTGTCAGTGGGTTCCATCAGCCTTGCCATATTTTCTCAGCTGGCTATGATGGAGGGCAGTCAGTGGGCAGACTCACCTGAGGCCCTCCTTCCCAGACTGTGATACAGACAGACCCGCCGCCTGCTTCAGCCCAAAGGGACGGCTTACGGTGAGGCAAAAACCCTGTGTTGGAAAGTTCCTGCCTAACCCTCGCCCAAGCACAAGCAAATCGGTCATCGGTCAAAGACTTTCCCCACAAGTTGAACATGTTTGCTCCCCTCTAGCCTCCGAAGGCCGAGTTTAC